>NW_023505905.1:0-34000 GCF_004664715.2 Peromyscus leucopus | reverse complement strand
TGATAGCATTTTTAAACTTTCTTATCTTCCAGATTGTAATAGGTGTATAGTCCTTCGTGCTTTTTTCTTTTTTGTTTGTTTTAGCAATATTTTTATGAATTCTTTGAGTATTTTATACAATGTTTTTTAGACATATTTCTCCTGACACCAAATCATCCCATTACCACTCTCAAATCTCACATTTCTTCTCAACCAACTCTGACATTTCTTGTCTTTCTTTCTTTCTCCACTGAGTACAGTTTGTGTTGTAAAGCTAGATGGGAATGGGTCCTGCCTTTGTATGCACATGACCTACCAGGAATCCCATTATTAAGGGAAACTCTCCCCTCTCTTTCTATTTCTCTTCCTCTCTGTCCCTCCCTCCCTCCATCTCTTTCCCTCCTCCTCCCTTTCTTTCTGCAAGAATCAAGAGCAGGAAAGATAACCATAGGAGGCAAGAAGGAAAATCCTGTTTAGCTCAACTTAGTGCTAGGTCAAACTTCTAGAAAGGCTTACAGTGAATGGTTAAGCATATTTAGATTCAGTACACTTTGGAAAAAGAGAAAAAAGAAATAACAAAACTTTCCTTGTGTAATATGATCCCAGTTGCATGAGGAGGCATAATTACATCAAAACTCAACTCAAAGTACATGTGACCATGAAGATGGATTCTACAGCTTAAGAACCTATGATCTGGTATGGTTTCTGACTGAGAGAGCATGGGGGTCAAAAGGTTTTAACATACATCTGTCTTCTTCCTTAAGTGTGGGTTCTTTTGACATAGATGTGTGTATGTAAACATATGTGTGTAATGACTGCCTGACTGATTATATATCTATTTCTATAGGTAGATATAGATATAAATATATCATATAGTAGTAGGTCTTCATATGGCTTGTACTAAAAGACTTTAATGTTGGTTTACTCTCCCCATATTCCCTCCTCTATACTGTCTCCCATGCATCACCACAACTTAATGCTCCTGTTCCATTGTTCCCCCTATAACCCTTTATATCACAATGTTCTTTCTACTCTCTTTGAAATATCTTTTGCCAGTGGGCACTGACTAAATTTATGACCTTGTGGATATTTCAAGTGGAACACATACATTTACAATTCAAATATAATATCCACATATAAGAGGAAATATGTAAAATTTGTTTTTCTGTGTGTGAGTTCCTCACTTAGTAAGATTGTTTGCAGCTCTACCCATTTAACTGTGAAATGCACACTTTTGTTTCATATGAATTGAAATAAAGGGTACTTTAGAATTCTTATTTTCACTACTTCCACCGATAAAATATATCAAGATCTCCAAAAGAGCTCAAGAACTCACATATTTCAAAAACTACTTAGCACTGTCAGCTATATATGCATAGTAGTAAGTACCAAAATGCACAACCAATTATTAGTACAGGGGAAAAAATTTCTTCTTTATATAATGAGTCTGGCATGAGAACTATTGTTCCACCTCTCCTCCATGTCCTCTATTCTATTAAGTAAAGAGAGAAATGTCTCTCCTGGGATCACAGCTAGAGATGATTTGACAGGTCCATTGCAGAAACATACTTCTTGAAGATATTTCTATTATTCTCTGAAATTAGTAAGGATTTTGAAGCCATGTGACTTTTCTTCCTCACCATATATTGGCCAAATATTTACCTCAGGAATTCCTAGATGCAGAAAAAATTCTCTTAAACAATTGCTGTGTAAGCTATGTGCAGCTTTTTATTTTTCATATTATGTACAAAAGCCTATAACAGAGGCACAGTAAATGTATGGTCATTTATACCTTGACACATGCACGGCATTTTGGCATTTTTCTCTAGTGGAAGGAAGGGCTGATGCCATTGTCCTGTTAAAGTTCTACCCGCAGTGCTCCACTAATCTTCTATGACTATTGAGGTTTTTGTTTTAATTCTCTAAAGAAGGGGGTTGTGTTCAATGTAGGACAGAAGGTTATCACAAGACCTAGATCTTCATGGATTCCTGTCTGAGACGGATGGTCAAGTTTTCATCAGCAGGATATAACAGTTTGAGCCACTGAGACCCTGGAAAGCCCTATTATGCTTTCTGTTGGTCCTTGCCTTCTGACCTTGCCATCATGCTTACTGCTATTCAAAGGCACCATGTCTTCTGTAGCCTGGCTAGGGCTAAGCCTAGGAACACTGTACTAGGCCAGGGGCACAGATGTCTTCTCTGAAAGCATACCTTTTGCCATTAGGTCTCACCCAAAAGGCAGAGTTATTGGCAAATTTCACATGTACTTTAATTCCTAATGTGGTATCCCAAAACAGAAACTGTGCTGTTTACTTAGACCCAGTGCTAATTCACTGTCCTGTATACAGATGGGTCAAAGTATCTTGGAGAATTAGGCTTTCTCTGCTTCTCACTGAACTCCACATTTCATTAATTTGATGTAAGATATGAAGTCTGTTTGAACATTGTTGTTGAGTTTGATGCCAAGTTGTTCTACCATTATTTACTTAACAAAAGGTGGTCTTTGTTTAGCTATTAGCTTTTTCAGCAGAGGTTATTTGACTGTGTTTATCTGAGTCTATCTTGGAGGTCTTTTTTTTCTGAGTATTTATTTGTGGTATGCTGTTAATATACAGCTAACAGGGAAATTTATAACATTAAATGAATATAGTATAAAGGACATAGATTAGCATGGCTGCTGCGCATCCTCCACATTGCCTTCATTAATATAAGTTAAATAAGTTACTAGGTTTCTACTATTGGATTTTTTTCAATTTGAATATTGTGTAGGCTTTTGCCTTTCTCTAAAGCCCTTACACATAATTTGTTAACTCAGTATTTGATTGTGATTGTAGCAAATCTGTGAATCAATATGGAAAGAATTTAAATATTCTTTCCTTTACACACACAAGATAAATATCCACATTTGATTTATTATATTTTAATTTCTTTTATTAAAATGATATAGCAAACCTAATATATGTCATTTACACATGTAGTTAGTTATATACCACAAAATATATATTTAATGGTGATAAAAATGTGACATTACATTATTAGCTCTAATTTCCACTTTATTTTTGGTTGTTCTCACAGATCACAAAATTATAAATAATTAAATTAAAATTAAACAATTAAATTAAATAATGGTGCATTTGATGATTCTTTTGGACATTTAAAATATTAATTCATATAATTCATCTTCATGTCACCTACAAGGATAATTTTACCTATTTCTCAATCTCTGTATGCCTTATATAATATCATTCATGCATTGCTAATAAGTATAGTGGTATATTTCCGGCCATGACTTTGGGCTATAGAACCCAAAGGAGGTGGGACTTCCTGCCTTTATACATGACCTCTTAATAGGAGAGAGAGAATGGTCACATGACCCTTCTCCCTGCTCCTGCCTTCAAGGTGGCTTTGCTCCAGGTCTGGTCTGAGTACAACTTCAGCTGTCCACTCTGTTTTGTATTTGTGAGTCTATTTTCTCGATTTATATCTTAATAAATCCATATTGCCATTAAATAGACTCATGTACATTGATCATCATAACTGGTGCCCAGGTGGCAAAAAAGATCCCACATTTCCTGTACCTCCTGCCTACAGCCTCCAAAGCAGTGGCAGATTTGCTCAGAGGCTCATGTGATTGCTGCAGGCCTGCCTTGCTAGCACCTCTGGATTGCTCAGCCCCAACCATGTGGAGTTGAGCCCATGCCCCTACTGAGGCAACTCACATGACCAAAACCTAACACTCACATGTGGCTGCTAGTGAGATTCTCTGCCCCATAGAGCTCATGCAACTCCCCTGCCAGGAACTGCCTGACCCCTGCTCAGGCAGTTCCTGTATACATTGGCTATGTGGGCTACTGCCAGAAGCATGCTTGTTTTGAGGCAGATAAAGCACAGCTCAAAGAGAAAGGTGTCCATGATAGGCAACTTTCTAGTTCTGTGCTTATAGCAGTGAGATCAAAAAATAGATTCTCATCTTGTTAAAGACTACCAACAGACTATTCCTTTACTTTTACAACTGTTCAGTGGGGCTGCTGCTAACTACATATTTTGAAAATACAGCCACTGCTGCCACTTCCATTTTGTGTGCCACTGCCACCATTTTGTGCACAGCTGCCACAGAGTACATGCATGCAGCCATCCCCACACAGTGTCTGCAGGTGTCCCAGGCAGCACTTCTAATTGGTCAGTGCATTGTCTCATCTGTTATGATCCTGGCAGCTCTGCCCAGTACTCATGGGTAGGAGTTGCCTGGGTTAGTGTTTCATTCCCAGAGCCCATTCAGGGAGCCTAAGTCAGCTTGAATAAGACCCATTTTGGTGCTACACCTGCAACACCTATTTGCCAAGAAGTGATACCACATCGAAATATCATCGAACTAACTAGACATTTGCCTAACCTGGTTAATTACACCTGGAACACCTGAACACATAGGACAATCTTTTGAGGATTTTATGTGAGGTAAATTACTTAATAATGTTATACTTTAAACTGAATAATTAATAAATTAATGCTTTTTTTCTTACAAATTTTGAGTATTTTTCAAAAAATGACAATGTCACCAATCAGATAATTAAAAACTTTTTTTCTATGAATGAAAGGTTGCAGGACATATACTACCTTCCTGGGAGGTATACAATGTTCACCATAATACCAATTAGCATAGTGATTTATCTCATATCATTGAAAAACTTTCTTAATAATAACAGCAAAAAGGAGATATTAATATGATAGATATAGGACTTAAATAGAAGGATTCATTCTTTGGAATCTGATAATTTACGACAAGAACCTCAGTTCATTAATAATAAGTGGACAACCAGATTTAGTCCTATTGATAATTACTATAAACACTTAATTGGTAAAACAATAACTCTTCAGAGAAATGTTAATGCCATTTAGATAATTTATAAGGAGAAAAGATCATTGCTAATTGATGGAATAAAGTCTGTGGAATCATATTTCTGATGAACATAAAAAAATGTGATTCCATAAAATCTCTAGAATCCTTTACAACAGAGGAGGTTCACACATTGCAACATGTGGTAGTTAACTGATTTCAAGCTTTGGAGGAGTCTTTCAGTAAGGATAATAAAGGAACTAATAAACAGAAGGGCCGAGCCATACAAGTAATAACATCGTCATTTGGCTCTTATAAAGTGGCTTATCCTGTCACCATCTGTGAGAAGCCAGCTGATGATATACGTTCTGAAGAATATATGGAATATATCTGGCAATCTATTCATATTAGAGATTTAAAAATATTAAGGAAGCAGCAGTCACCTGTGGAATACATTTGACATATGTAAAATAGATGTTAAATATGTGGCTTTCTAAAAATAGAATCATACCAGATGCCTGGCATCGATTAATTTCAGCTATATTAAAGTATAGCCAGCAGTTATAATGGAAAATCTGGTTTAGAGAAGAGGCTAAGGCCCTTGAACAGTAAGGTAAAATCAGAGATATTGAGATCCCCCAAAATTAAACTTTTTGTGAGGGCCATTTCACTCATTTAAATATACAAACTACCTTGGATGAGGATACATTTTCCCTATGCTGTACAGCAGCTTTAAATGCTTGGGGAAAAAATCCAGAAGCAGCGAAACCACACCAAGATTTTTCAAAGGTCGAAAGTATAATTCACTGATTTTTACAAAGGCTGAAAATGGCTGGAAACAAGAAAATATCGGACCCAACAATTAGGACAAGTATTAACACAATATTTAGCTTTTGATAATGCTAATACAAAATGCAAAAGAATGCTAACACCTTTAAAGGTCAGGTCCAGCACCTTTGGAACAATGGATTCAATATATAAATGTTGCTGAGTCTTATAACTATGGTAACGAGGCTTGGCTAAGAGAGGCAATTTCCAAAGGTGGAAGGAAGCATCAAGGTAACAAGAATTTTAACTGTGGTAGACCATGTCATATAAGAAGTAATTGTACAAAAGATACTCCTAGAAGCAATGTTTCTTATAGAAATAACCCAAACAGGAGACCCCAAACTTGTGGATTATACAGAAGATGTGGCAAAGGCCAACATTGGATCAATAAGTGCAAATCAAAAAGAGACATATGAGCTGGGCAGTGGTGGTGCATGCCTTTAATCCCAGCACTTGGGAGGCAGAGCCAGGCGGATCTCTGTGAGTTCGAGGCCAGCCTGGGCTACCAAGTGAGTTCTAGGAAAAGGCACAAAGCTACACAGAGAAACCCTGTCTCGAAAAACCAAAAAAAAAAAAAAGAGACACATGAGACAACCCTTTAAAAGTGGGAAATGCCTCAGGAGGCCTCTTGCAGGCCCCCAAATAGAACATGGTGCAAACATTTCCAATCACTGTAGAGGAAATTCCTCCCCAGGACAATTAAATGACCCAGTGCCTAATGTAAAGAATAATATTCCACTGGATGATAGAACAACTTTGATAAATGGATCAAAAATTCCAAAAAGAAGTATAAAACAAATATTTTGGCAGACTTCCATAAATGACCAAGACCAAAATTTGAAATGCAAATTCATAACATTGTCCTTGAATGATTGGTTGACACAGGTGTGGATGTGACTATAATTACACCAAAATTATGGCATCTGAATTGGCCTCTTCAAGAGGTAGATGTCCAATTTCTAAGGATTGGAACCCTATCTCAGGTAAAAACAAAGTTTGAGATGGGTTGAATGCATAGGGTCAGAAAGAAACAGGAAGGTTGAAGTCATATGTGGCAAATATAACAATGAATCTTTGGGCTGAGATGTGTTACAGCAATGGAATACCCAGATTAAAATTCCTCCGATCCTAGGAGTGGAATAAAGACAAATTTATGTTTTTGGGGACTAATATTATGATACTATAAAAATAAACAGCCACCAACCATTCAAGTTGTAAATAAACAGAATACATCTGCCATTGAACTCTCAGAAGTACCAATTGGTTCTACCTTTAAAATGGCTAATGAATAAACCTACTAGATTTAGAACAGCTGGTGAAGGAGCAGTTAAATGTTCAACACATTGAAGAATTTACAAGCCCTCGGAATTCTGTATTTGTTTTTAAAAAGAAATCTTGAAAATGGAGAATGCTGACAGATCTGATAGCCATAAATAAAGTAATTCAGCCTATGGATTTCCTTATAGAATGGATGCTCTTGCCCTCTCTGTTACCTAAAGAATGGTCTATTATACTTATTGAGTTAAAAGACTGTTTTTCTACCAATCTCTACAAGAAAAGCATGGAAAAAATTGTCTTCACAGAACCTACTTACAATAATTCCTATCCAGTCAAGAGCTATAAATGGAAGGTCCTCCCACAGGTTATGTTAAATAGCCTTACCCTGTGCCAATATTTTGTGCAAAAACTGTTGGAAATAATTCCTGCAAATTTTCCATAATCTATAGTCTACCATGGATGATATCTTATTAGCTGATCCAAAGTTAGAAAATATGCCTCGAAGAAGTAACGAAAGTTTTGCCTCACTGGGGATTACAAATTGGTCCTGAAAAAAAAATATAAAAAAAGAAACTCTATTAATTACTTAGGATATAAGATAGATCTATATAACAATTTAGACCCTGAAAGGACACTTAATGATTTTTAAAAACTGTTAGGAAGCATTTCCAACTTACAGATCATTATTGCAATACCTAAAAGGTGAACTACTGAATTTGGCCAGTACCCTAAAAGGGGACAAGCACTTACTTAGTCAAGAGAATTATCAGCTGAAGCTGAGAAGGAATTGGCTCCAGTAGAAAAAAAATATGAGAGGCACATTGGATCATGTGAATTCAGAATTTAACTGCCTTCTGGCCATACTCTCCTCCAGACACTCATCCAAAGGATTTTGATACAGAGAGAAGATATTATATTGGACTAGAGATTTCTACCATGTAAACTGAGTAAGAAGTTAAAGAATTATGTAGAAAAGATCTCTGATTTGATTCTAAATTTAGGCTTTGTCAGTTGACAGGAATGGACCCAGCAGAAATTGTTAGTACCTTTCACTAATGATAAAATTTCCTTTTTATGGAAAGATAATGAATACTTGAAATGTGCCTGCAGTAACTTTTTGGGAGAGATTAACAATTATTCTCCCAAAAACAAGAGAATAGATTTCATAAAGAACTGAATGGGTCCTTCCTCACATTGTATGGCAAAAATCAATCTCTGGAGTTCCCACATTCTATACTGATGTAAATAAATCTGGAAAGGCAGAATATAAATCACATCAAATCCCATACAGGTCTGCCAAGTCCTGTAGCACAAGGTAACAATGACATTGATCAGTTATTAATAGCTAATGTGATAGAAGCCTCAGAATTTCAAAGGAAACATTATGTAAATAACCAAGTTTTGAAAAGGGACTTTTTCATCACTTGCAATAAGACAAGGAAATTGTAAAAAAAAAAAATCCTAATTGTTCCTTCTGTGATCAATCTCCATTACCTGCAGGAAGTAATCCTAAAAGTATACAAAGAAATGAAATTTGGCAGATGAATGTGTTTTATTTTACAGAATTTGGAAAACTAAAAATATGTATACCATACCATTACACCTACACAGGATTTCAATGGGCAACTTTGATGAGTTCTAAAATTCTGACTCTGTGTTATACCCCCAATAGACATTATGGCCATCATGGTAATACCTGTACAAATAAAGACTGATGCCGGGTGGTGGTGGTTGCATGCCTTTAATCCCAGCACTCAGGAGGCAGAGCCAGGCAGACCTCTGTGAGTTCAAGGCCAGCCTTGGTCTATAGAGCAAGATCCAGGACAGGCACCAAAACTACATGGAGAGGAAATCCTGTCTTGAAAAAAGAAAAAAGAAAAAAAAAGAAAAGAAATTTAAGATTGACAATGCTCCAGCATATGGTCTCAAATAAAATGTGACTTTTTTGCTTATTACAATATATAAAGCATGTTACTGGTATACCACACAAACCCACAGGCCAAGCAGTCACAGAAAGATTCAATCAAGCTTTAAACAATATGCTAAATAAACAGAAGCAGATAACAATGACTCCTAAAAATAGATTACATAATGCTTTATTAGCCTTGAATTTTCTCAATGCTGATGAGAAAAGAACAACAGCTATGGAGAAACATTGAACAAACAGGAAAAACTTGTGAGCTACATCAACTGGTTACTTCAAAGATGTGTTGATCTTGGAATGGAATCCCCAGAAACATCCTATGTTGAGGAAGTGGTTTTGCTTTTGTCTCTGCAGGAGAGGACAAGCTATGGATACCAACAAAATTAAAATAAAAATTGCTTTGAACAGGAGCACTCCTTGATGAAGAGAAGTAATATCTCATTTACCATCTACCGATGTGACAACTCTTCAAGTTGTAAGAAAAACTAACAAACAAGGTTTGAGGCAAGGTTTGTTTTTGTCTTTACAGGATATATAAATACCCATCTTCAAGAAATCATAAGGCCTTGAACCCTAGACATCTACCACATAGAAAAGGGCATACTGGAACCAATATACTACAGGGTAATATCTCAATGTCTAACTTCTATATCTCTTTCACTCTAGAATAGTTGTAGTCCTGATTAAATTATAAATTGGAAGGATTGGAATGTAAGCTCTCTCCTTCTCTAAACCCAAGCATATTGCTCAAAGAAAAACTAAGAGATTCTGTCTCATATCAGAAGAGCTAACAGGTGTGAGACAAAACAAAACCAATAGTCTAGGGACCATTGTTGTCTAGATTCTATTTCTTTCCATGCCTGTTTGTTTCTGGAATCCTTCTCGATCCAGTGCAAATTAAACTTTCATTTTGATATTAATAATGCTCAAATTTTCCAGAGTGAAAAATACGTCTTTTAGCAATCTCTGAGTCTCCAGAAGGAAGATGGGGCCCTACAACAAGGACACTACTTGATCCAAAAAGATGCCATTGTACTAAGAACACAATGATCAGCTTTGGACTGAAAACTCTTCAGGACAGTTCTAACATGAGATGGTCCATCATTCCACACTTCTAGCTAGAATCTCAGATAATCTTATCCACTACTCTGAGACTGGCTTTAGACCCTACAGCTAGCCCTATGGAGACCTAAATATCTAAGCTTTCTTACAGGACCCTACAGAGAACTCTTGCTCCCTAAAGATCGGGAAGCAATTATAAAAAAACAACACCCCTCTCCCAAAGGTTTCATTTTTCTCAGGGTTATGGATGGATGATTATAGTGTTGGGGGTGGAACAATAAAATATAGTCTCAGTATTCTCCTTTAGAAAAGAAAAAGGGGAATGGATAGGTATAGTACATTAAATTAGACTATTGTATCTACTAGTAAAGTGATTTAGCAATCTATCAGTCCTGGATAATTTGCACTAATATGGATTCTTGCATATTGATACAAATATAAACTATTCTTACTTTCAGATTTAAGATAAGTTATATATTGATACAAATACAAACTATATTAGTTTTATTGTATACATATTCCTACTCCTGTTTGTAATATTTTATATATTAATACAAATGTAATATTATATTTATCATACTGTATGTATGTTCTACCTCTGTTTAGGATATTTTATATATGATACATATTAAGGATATTTTTGTCATGTTGCATATTACATTATAACATTTCTACCTCTGTTTAAGATATCTTGTGTATTGTCACAAGATATTGAGGTCATTGTCCTTATATGTGGTACATTTGCTTACAGACTACTTAACTTGTTAATGGTGTAGCCTTAGTCCTTAGGTTATTTAGGTAGATAAAACTCACAGAACTATTGTCACACATGCTGGTCATTTCAATGATTATGTTAGTTAGGTTCTCCAGATTTACAGAAGCAATATATCAGATGGATAGGTAATCTTCAAACACTTCAATAGACCTAGAGAATGTGGCATTTAAATGTTTTGATAACTTAGAATCCGTTGACATGAGACACAATTGCTCGTCGCAACACTGATCTGATCCTGAGAGATTGTTGGCTTCTAGATATTTCCATTTGAAGTTTGTCCTCTTCTTGGTACAAAATGACCTGCTGTGTGAAGAACTGTCTTTGCCTCCATGATGAATAGTATGAATGTTGTCCTTTCTGGAAGAGGCAGGCACAAGGAAAAACAACATTGAAATTTACCAAGACATGGTAAAGTGGTCTTTCCCAAATTCCTGCTTCTGAAAATGGTCTGTCAGATATTCTAGGACTGTAGTCACATTGGTGACTGTCCAGGCTGCCAGTTCTCTCTTCTTATTCTAGCAAGAATTTTGGAAATTGCTTGCTTGCATTTTCTTTTTCTCAGGTATTGTTATTTTCCTTCTCAGGTCTTTCATGTAGTTAGTTGAAGACTAGATAGCTATAGTTACAATGTTCTCATATCTTAGCTAGAATATATTAGTACTACTGTCAGAATCTTCAATATAGGACAGCTATTAGAGAAATCTTGGTAATTTTGCCATTAACCTATGTTCTGGACATTTAGCACGTCTTTCTCATTTGATGATATTATTGTTGGTTGTAGTTCCATTTTTTATTTATGTTATTACCCTTTGTTTTTCCTGGACAATACTTGAAAATCATTCTTTTTGTATATAGTTTGCATTAAGTTTAGAACCTTATATTTAGACATATAGGGGAAATGTAGTGTATTTGTTCTGCCCTTGTGACCTCTTATAAGGAAAGGCTGAAAGGCCACATGAACCTTCTCTCTGTTCTTGCCTATGAGGTGAATTCACTCCTGGTCAGACCAGAGGATGACTTCAGCTGTCTACTCTGTTGTGTATTCATGAGTGGATTTCTTCAATTTATATCTTAATGAATCCCTATTACCCACTAAATAGACTCACATGGACTGATTATAATAAAATAAGGGACTATGGGGCACTTCCAAGGAAGAGGAGATAAAATGAAGTAATATAAAGAGTAAACAGGAATAATAGATCAGGAAATGTTAAATGTGGTAGGAATAGGAGGGCAGGGCAAAGGAGTTAATAAGGAAAGAGATAATAAACAGTAAAGGCTTATTGAAAAAATCAAATGTAAATCTACTGACATGCACATACACACACACGTATATAATATACATAACATATATGTGTGTCATATACAAACAGAATAAGAGTTAATCAGCCAGTTGGTTAGTTTGTTAGCTAGTTAGCTAGCTAGTTAGAACAGAGTTATCCTACAGTGGTGACTTGTGGGTAGGGTCACAATACCCCAAACAAACTCCACTAGCAAGCAAATAAAAAAGCCCAGTGTTTATGAAGGGGTTACTTCTTTTGGAGTTTTTGACCAGAGAGTTCTCATAGACACCCAAAGAACACAGGTTATTGGCCATGCTCTTGGTTACCCTCTAGAACTTGAAGGTAAAGCCCTGTCACTAAAGATACCACATATATGAGTAAATATGAAAAATCAAGTTGGTGCTTACCTGTTGTAAATGTATTTCTATATATATTTTCTACTGCTTTTGGTTTTAGTTGAGCATTTCTTATGAATTCATTTTCTCTACTCTTTATTACGTATTATATCCTTGCTTTATTTAATTAGTGAAGAATTGTGGTGCTTAAAATATACAATTTTAAATATTAATTTTAAAATTTTAAAATATACAATCTAAATCTAGCCTACTGTCAGGTCTAAAACAGTGCATGAGTACTGGAAATATTTTATAACAATAAAATATTTGATGCTGGGTGGTGGTGGCATATGCCTTTAATCCCAAAACTTGGGAGGCAGAGCCAGGCAGATCTCTGTGAGTTTGAGACCAGGGAGGTCTACAGAGCAAGATCCAGGAACAGGCACCAAGACTACAGAGAGAAACCCTGTCTCAAACAAACAAACAAACAAACAAAATAAAATAATTGTACTTTCTCACTAATTAGAATCCCAGTGCTCGGACCTTGATCTGGAGGAGGTGGGAATGAGGGGTGGGGTGGGGGAGGGGGAGGGGGGCGAGAGTGGGAGAACAGGGGAATCTGTGGCTATTATGTTGAACTAAATGATGTTGTAAAATAAATTTACTAAAAAAATAAAAAAATAAAAAAAATTGTACTTGTACTTATAAATCCTCATTACAATATAATATAATTCAATTTTATATATAAAAATATATTATTTTTAACTGTTATTCCTAGAAATTATACTTTCTTAAATTTTACAATTCTCTGTTTACCTTCTTTATCAAATCTTATATGTTGTCTATTTTTTCACTAGTTCCCTCAGCCCACTAATCATGCTACCTGAAATTCACCACCTGATTATTCTATTCTGCTATTCATTTCTGAGTGTGTATGATGCTTTGTCTCTTAAAATTGCTTTTCTTATTTCTATATTAAGTTCTTTTTTTATAAAACAAATGATGTCTTGTAAACAGAATTATGATTATTACTCTTTTAGTAGTGTCAAGTTAATGTATGTCGGGAACTGAAGTGTTCTACAGTCTTGTGCTTATATCTTATTTCTTCAGTAAGCTTGTATCAACAGATGTGAACCTCAGAAGCATCACTTGGTGATTTTTGAGTTTTCTTTATTTTTTGTTTTTTGTTTTGTTTCCCCATATGGGATAGGACAAGTTCTTGGATATGTTTGAAATAATGTAAATAACTTCATGCAATTCAGATAGTATAGCTGTAATTGAAGTAATTTCTCTTCAAAACTAACCTTCTTTGATAACAGAAGTATTGATAACTCTCTCTTCTGAAAGGAGACTGAAGAAATGTTTCTAACATCTCGACTATGCTATTTGGTTGTTTTCAAAAGGTAACACACTTCAAACCTAGAGTTACTAGCTCATACTTTTATGAGCTATGTATATATTTTCATGACATATACATATGTCATATTGTATATGTATGATAATATAAGCCTCCAGTAATTCAGAGATTAGTTATAGTGTAGACTTTACTATGATAGAATTGGAACAATTATAAGTTACTACTCTAGTGCTATGATTTCAGATGTGTAGTTTCTGATCTGGTTAATTGAGTTTACCTGTATTTACTGGCTGGGGATGTCTTTCTGTAGGCCATAAATATGTTGCTCTGATTGATTGATAAAATGCTAATTGGCCAGTAGCCAGGCAGGAAATATAGTATAGGCATGATAAGCAGAGAGGAGAATTCTGGAAGTGGAAGGCTGAGTCAGGAGACACTGCCAGTCACTGCTAAAATGAGGAGCAAGATGTAAAGTACTAGTAAGCTATAAGCCACATGGCAACTTATAGATAAATAGAAATGAGTTAACTTAATATATAAAAACTAGATAGCAAGAAACCTGCCACAGCCATACAGTTTATAAGTAATATAAGTCACTGTGTGTTTACTTGGATCTGAGTGCTGCAGGCCCCAGTGGGACTGGAGAAATCTCCAGCTATATTTACCAGCTTGTCTTTCAAACTGGGAGATACTGTTTTGACCTACATTTTATTTTCTCCAATATATCTGGTATGGCTTGTTAATTTTTCATTGCTCAAAATTTTACTCTTAGAGAATGATTTGGGATATTTAACTACTTTTTAGTGTAAAGTCAAAGACAGGAAATTTCTCCTACTTCTACATTAAAAAAAAACTGTATATGATTTTAATGAAATTGTAGGTTTAATAATTTATTATGCTTACATAAAAGATTATTAGGCAAATATTTTGCGGCATGTGTAGTTTAAATTATGTAATTTGATGTATATGGCTTTTATTTTTTTCATTGTAAAATGAAAAAAGTAACAGTACTGTTTAATATATTAGAACTGAGAGAAAATATTCCTTTTAGGATTCCTTACAACTACTTCCAAGAATACTAGGATAGTTTTAATATTTTTTATAAAATGAGAGGTTAAGTACCCTTGCTTCTCTTAAAAAGGAACCAAGTTTGATTTCCAGTATATATGGTGATTCACAGCTGTCTGTGACACATTATTCTGGCATTCAAAGGTTTCTCTGCATACACATAGTATATATAAAACTCACACAGACACACAATCATACATTACCAATAATAAAGTTTTGAAAAGCAAACCTTTTCTTCTATAACAATTCTTTCACAAAGTTGGAAATGAAGAAAACTCTGCAAATTATAAAACATGTATTGATTTCTCACACTTACTTAAAAACAATAATTTATTTTATAACTTTTGTTAGTGTTCTTTGCAAAAGTGTCTAGTAATTTCCATGATGGTCTCAAACTTACCATAATGTCAAAACTTACTATAATGTCAATTTAAACTCATGAGCATCCTGCATTTTCCTGCCAAGTGCTACAACTGAAGGTTTGTAACTGTATTTCTCACCTTTAATAATTATTTAAATGAAATATCTCTCTTCTAAGATCAAGAAGACATATTTTCTTTCAAATTTTATTAAATACAGATTATTTTCTCCTATAATATCTTAATTAGAATCACCCCTACATCTATTTCTCCTAGGTACACTTGACCTTCATTGAATCTAGATTCCTTTCTCTTATTAGAAAACATCAGGCTTCTGTCCTCATGGGAGGCCTTGTCTTAGAGGAAGTGGGAATGGGGATGGTTGTGGGGGAAGGCTCGGGTGCAGGAGGAGAAAGGACAGGGGTATCTGTGGTTGGTATATAAAATGAATAGAAAATCTCTTAGTAAAAAAAAGAAAAGGTCAGGCTTCTAAGAGATTACAAAAATATAACAAAATAAAATATAATATGATAAAACAGAAAATATCCCATCAATGTTGGACAAGGCAAACAAACAGAAGGACAAGAGTTCTAAGAGGAATCACAAGAGTCAGAGACCTACTCATTCACACTCTTAGGAGTCCCATAAAATTATTAATTTGAGATCTATAATATTTACACAGATGACCTTCTGTATATTCATGTAGTATCTCTACTTACTTTTAGGAGTATAGCATTGGCTTGGGTCTAGGTCTTGAGATAAGAAAGGGGTGTCAGTGAAAAGAAAACTTATGACCACCAAGTGGATTATACTCAAATGACCCTAAATATCTTTATTTGTACTTAAACAAAGTTTTCTTACCAGGGTTACATGAATAAAATAAAATAATTAGGCAAATATTTTGTGGCATGTGTAGTTTAAATTATGTAATTTGATGTATATGGTTTTTATTGTTTCATTGTAAAAATTATGTAACAGTACTATTTAATATATTTGAACTGAGAGAAAATATTCCCTTTTAGGATTCCTTACAACAATTCCCAAGAATACTAGGATATTTAGTTTTAATATTTTTTATAAAATGTAATAATTTATAAATATTATTTTATTTAGATTTATTATTGGCTTCTACTTTTTGCTTAAAAATGCATTAGAACTTAAATAATACATTGTGATCATTATGAAAGCCTCCATTGTTCCTCTTTATGCTTCCCCAAATATACCTTCCCATGCCCTGCATAACCTTATTCTAGTCATAGAGTTCAGCATTTTCCAGGCTTAACTAAATATGGAGCCAGACACATCCTGCCCTTGCAGCACTTATGTGAGCTGGCAGACACTTGTGGTTACAAAGTTAAAATGTAGTAGACATGGGTACAATGCTTAAAGGACAACAATATTCAAACACAGACAATTCTTTCATGTCTGCAAGATATGTTTTTATACAGCTCCCCTTTTTACAAGAGGGTCCCATGTCTCAATCTCTCTGTAAAAGGCAGACCTTGATAAAGCACTCTTTTCTCATCTCATTATACCATAATTCTTCTAACAATATAAAACTCCTATGTATAGTGAAGATTGATCTATCCATCACACATTCCGCTTTGTATTTTTTTCCTCTGGAGCATACCAGATCATACCAATGATTCTAAGCTTGGTATCCAAGGAACTTATTCTCAACAATTGGCACTATGTGTATTCATAAGGTATTTTCCTATTTCTGTGTAGGCATGCCTTACTCTCCTTTCCAGAACTGTGAGACATGGTTAATGTTCCAAATATTGTTTTCACATATGAACCTGACTATCTCTATTGAGTCAGAAAAGTTCCAGGATTGGAAGATGCAGTTATTAATTCAAGATAAGAGATCTGAGAAGCATCAACCCCTGCTAAATCTTAGAACAAAGTATTTAAAAATGAACAGAATTTCCTGGGAAAATTATAGCTGTTGTACATGTGACTGACAAAGTAAAACTAAAAAATCGCCCAAAGAACCACCAATATAATGAAAGAAAAAAGAGCCTGCAAGCTGCACCAATTTTGCAAATTCTTATGCTGTCCTGTGGACTACTGATCCTTTTCAAGTGGCAAGTGGAAGTCCCACAAGTGCCTTGTCCTGAGAAAATCCATTGACATGTAGTCATATCCTGATCTGAGACTAGGCTGCAGGGCTCCCAACACTTCCTGATTCAATCTCTGTTATTCTTATGAGTTGATTTAGAAAGGCCTTTTCCACTGGTGTCCTCAATCCACTCTGGCTATTACCCTCTTTCTACCTCCTCTTCTGTGGTTTTCCTGTGCTTTGGGGTGTGTAAAGATTTGATAGAGACATCATATTTAGTGCTATGTGTTCCAAAGTCTCTTTCCGCATACTGTCCAGTTGTGGGTCTTTGAATTTATTTATTTATTTATTCCCATCTGCTGCCAGAGGAAGCTTCTTTGATGAACACTGAGTCATTCTACTGATACTTTTTTTTTCAGTAGTTTATTTGTTTTTATCATAGTTAGCTGAGCTATTTAGAATCTGGTCCTTGGTCACTCAAGTGGTGCTGGATGTGAGTTTTATCTCATGGAATGGGCATTAATTCAAATCAGACATTGTTGATTACTCCCACAAGCTTTATGCAATCAATTCCCTAACATATTTTTGCAAGAAGGAGACATTGCAGATCAAAGATTTTGTGTCTGGGTTCATTTATATGTTTCTATTCTGGTAGTCTACAGAGTTCCTTCCTGTAACACAGACATTAGTACATAGGGGTGAAGGGTCTATGTATGTACTAGCTCAACATATCCATGTTCAATGAGTTGTGTGGACATTTTCTTCAGCAATGATGATTTGATGTCTGTTTGTGCAGAGTACCCTATTGTCAGGGCAACTGCCTAGAAGGTTTGGGGGATTAAAATGGGACCCTTTTGGACAACAACTCTGTTGGATATAACCAGTACTAGAAGTCCCAGTACTAGATGCTTCATTTGGTGGTAAGAGATGGCAAATTGAAATCCTTCTCCCTCATTAATTAAAGCCTTCATTAGTATTGCTTTCTGAATTTTAAGAAGTTTCCACTGCAATGCAATTCCATACCATACCTCAAATGCTCCTCAATTCCACTTGTTTGCCCTCATATTCTTTCTCTCAACCCTATCTTCCCTCTACCTTCCCCTTGATCCTCACATTATTGTCCTCTTCCAATTCCAATCCCCTCTTAAATTAAATTCTATTTCTCCTCCCAAGAAGATCCCCTAGTCCCTTCCTCTATGGCTTTCCTCTCTGGGTCTATAGCTTGTAGCTTGGTTACCATTTATTTAATGGCCAACACACAGATATAAGTGAATATATAACATATTTATCTTTCTGGGTCAGGGTTAGGTGACCTAGAATGAATTTTTTAGCTCCCCTACTGCCTGCAAATTTCAGAGTATATTTTTAAAAGAGCAGAATATATCCCATTGTGCAAATGTATCATATTTTTCTATCCATTATTCTCTTGAGGTATACACACACACACACACACACACACACACACACACACACACACACGCGTTGCTTTCAATTTCTGGATATTCTGAATAGAGCACCAATGAACAAGGTTGAGCAAGTATCCCTCTAGTAGGATGAAGTGACCTGTGGGTATATATCCAAGAGTGATATAGTCAAATCTTGAGGGAAATCAATTCCCATATTTCTGAGCATCACCTTCTGTATTTTAAGGAGATGCTCAATAATGATTTCCATAGTGGCTTTACAAGTTTGCACTCCCACCAGCAATGGAAGAGTATTCTCCTTATTCAACATATTAGAAAGCATTAGCTAGCACTTGTGTTATTGATCTTAGAAATTCTGATGGGTATAAGATGGAATCTCAGAATAATTTTGATTTGTATTCTATGGTGGCTCAGGTGTTGAATATTGCTTTAATTGCTTCTTGACATTTGAGATTCCTCTCTTGAGAATTATCTGGTTAGACCTGTACCTCATTTTCAATTAGATTGTTTGGTTTATTGATGTCTAGAGACTAGATTTCTTTATATATTTGGGATATTAACATTCTCTCAGATGTGGAGTTTGTAAAAATATTTGCCCATTTTTAGGCTACCACTTTGTCTGAATGGTGTCCTTTGCTTTACAAAAGCTCTTCAGGTACATGAGGTCCCATTTAGTAATCATTGATCTTAGTGCCTGCACTATGGTTGCTCTGTCCAGAAAAATCTTCTCCTGTACCAATGAGTTCAAGGCTATTTCACACTTTCTCTTCTATTCAGGTTCACAGTATTTGGTTTAAGTAGAGATCTTTGATCTATTTGAAGTTGAGTTTGTGCAGGTTGGTAAGTATGGATCTATTTTCATTTTTCTACATAAAGATATCAGAGGTACTTTATAATGTGCTATAATTTTAAAAGATGCTAGATATGAATTCATGTTTCTTAATCATTAACAATATTTTTTGTATGTGAAGCTGAATTATTTAATACTGCTGAACCAAGAATACATACTTAACCTGGGTACAATTGTGTACATATATGTGGTTAAGAACAGACCAACATCAGTGAAGTTAAATCCTCTAGGAAATGTTTCTTCAGTGTCAGCACACAGAGTCTATGTTTCAGATGTGGCCAAACTTGTACCTTATGCTGTTGGACAAATTCAGTAGTGTAAAAGTCACCCAGGTGCTACTGGTTTTGAAGGCATGATGATGTCATGGAAAGCAGCTGAAGAATGCCACTGTGTAGCAGGGCTTACATCTCTGAAGAGAATCCAGGAGAGGCTGTTGGTAAAAGTGAAGCCTGGCTAGATGAAGGACCCCACGAGAATTTGAAATGCCAAAACCATGGATTGTCCACCAAGAACAGCAGCAGAGGAGAATAGCCAGGCAGAGCCTAGAAGACAATCAGTGTGTGATGCAGAATATAGAGACAGAGAAGTGATGCAAATACCTTGGGGAGTCTAGAAAATAGTGAGTGAATCCTAGATGATTGGACATTGAATTATTTACTCATTTGGAGTTTGGTTTTACTTGCTTGTGATTATGACTGAGCCCCTCTTGAAGTAAGAATGTATTTATTTTTATTTTACCAGAGCCCACTGATGAAAGATTGTGAATTTAAAAAAAATAATTCAAATTTTAAAGTGAATAAATTTTTAAAGAATGTAGCCAGAAGTTTCTCTGTCCTGACAGGCCCCTCAGGGGCCTGCTTGGCCATTATTTCAGGCTTAGTACTCACTAGCTCTTACACTTAAATTAACCCATAGTTCTAATTTATGTTTAGCCACATGGCTTGGTTACTTTTCTCAGTTCTGTCTTGACATCTTGCTTCCTCTGTGTCTGTCTGGCGACTACTGACTTAGCCTTTCTCTTGCCAAAATTCTCCTTGTCTGCTTATCACATCTATACTTCCTGCCTGGCTACTGGCCAATCAGCATTTTATTTATCAAACCAATCAGAGCAATACACATTCATAGCATACAGAACAACATTCCACAACATTCCCCCTTTTCTGCATAATCAAAAAGGAAGGTTTTTACTTTAACATAATAAAATTACATATAATAGAACAGGTATAAAGCAAGAATTGCAGTTATCAATCTAGTCTATTTGTATTTGTTAAAACTAAAGAAAATCTTCTATAATCTATCCTATATTTGTGAGTCTAAAGTTTCATATCTAATTTATCTTTTATTATAACTAAGGAAAATTGTAATTATAACTATTGTGTCTTCAACTACATAAAAAACCTCAGAAGGATATAATATTACCTATGTAAACAAGGAATGCATTGTAAGTAACTTCCAAAATTCTGTAAATGACAGAGACATCTGGCTACCAAGACAGTTACTCAAAGTTCCTCTGCAATGTTGGGCATCCTTCTTCAGCCTATATGCCTAGAGTCTCTCAGTCACTTCTGTCTGTGTCCTGTAGAATGCCTGGTACATTCTTCTGTGAAGCAGGAAACTGAAAGACCATCTCACCTTGTACAGGTCAGTGGTCACTGTCCTATGGATCCTGCCTATCCAGTTTTATAACATTTGTCAAGAAATCCAGGCAAGAATAGTTTCTTTCCCAAATGGCTAACTTTTGCCATGAAGAAGATAAACTCCACATGGAGTGTCTTTAGTGCCCATCATCTTCTTTGAAGTAATTGGTGCTGCTAGGAGCAGAAGTGTCTCATTGTCCAGAAAAGTCTAGGTTTTTAAAATATTTTAAATGCCATATTTTGTAGGTCTTTGAAGTGTTTGAAGTTTACCTACCTTGTTGAAATATATCCCTGCATACTAGAAAACTAAACTAACATGAATATAAGTTTGATTATCTTGGATGACTAATTATTAATCTGTATTTTTTTATTAATTAAACATTACAATTTCAAATGAGCTGTACAAACATACCTTAAACAAGAGTAGAAATGCCGGGCGGTGGTGGCACACGCCTTTAATCCCAGCACTCGGGAGGCAGAGGTAGGCGGATCTCTGTGAGTTCGAGGCCAGCCTGGTCCCCAAAGCGAGCTCCAGGAAAGGCTCAAAGCTACACAGAGAAACCCTGTCTCGAAAAAACAAAAAAAAAAAAAAAAAAAAAAAAGAGTAGAAATATACATACAGTATAACAAAATTACCTTTAAATTTGTAATAAATTGAAATCTATAGCAATGTAACACATTTTATACAAGTTGTTCTTTAAAAGATAATTTTATAATCTACCCTTTCATCTATCATATCTATATCATAACTTTCTATATTGTACCCTCCTTTCTTTCTTTTAGAAAGAGATTGACTATTACCAATAATAATTTGTAGCTAACAACCTAAATAAAGACAAACATCCATAATTCATTTTTTGGAATGTGGGTGTAGTATTCTAGGTTACTTCCTGCTGATAGTCTTATGGGAATCCTGAGAAAATTCGAGATAATGGTCAAGTCCTGGAAGACCAGCTATAACCTTTGTTGGTAGGTACCATCTGTTCAGGAGGTCTGGCTTGATCAAAATCTGATCCATCTTAACCTGGAACAAATCCATAGCCTCCTGCTTTCTGTGGAAACAAAAACAGAGCCTAATTTCCAAAGCAACATATCCTTAGATCCAAATTATGAAGCCAAGTTACCTTTTAAAGTATACATATTGGTTTAACTGAGCAGCCTTAATAATCAAATGTCTTCCTGCAGTTAAAAAATCTTATAGACAAATATAATCCAGACTTCTTTGTGTGATCTCCATCTTTTCATGGCTTGCTTCTATATTACTTTTACTTCCTCTTTAAAGTCTTTATTTTTAAACCCTTCTATTTCTTTATATAACTGTCTATATTCCTTTTCCTTCTCTCTTCCAAGCCTATGTACATTTTTACACACATTAAAAACTGTTTAGGGTTTATCTCATCTGAGGCTGTCTTATTGTGAATCTATTGCTTTAAACTGCAGCATGACTAGGACTGAAATGGCAGCTTTGGCTGCTGGCTCCATCCACCTCACCTTTCCAGCATGTGCAACTATGTTTACCACCAGCTCTGGGGAACCATGCTCATTGCTGACTCTGTGAAGTAGTGGGCTTATGCTTCCATCTAGCAACATGTAGCCCAAAATCCTTCCTTTTTTTTGTCTGTACTAGCAAAGCTATATGTACCACATACCATGCTACATGGCTTGCAGACACCACTGGGAATAGTGGCAGGAATCTGCCATGCTGCATTCAAGCCCATGTTCCATCAACCTACTATAGTGTAGTTCAAGTCTGCACACCATGGCTCCTCTGTACCTTGGCATCACTATATCTTGTCTCACATGAGACATGAAGTAGAAAGGCTGTTTTTTGGCTCCATTGTTGTGTGTTTAGAAACTCTTTTTAAGCATTTTAGGCCTTATGGAAAATTTGAGACCCCCACGTTGGTACATCAAATGTAGTTGAAATTTTCCTGTGCCCTAGTCAGCTGGCAGTCAGGACAAATCTTCCCACTCACATCACCCAAGTAAACCACAGAGGCTTATATTAATTATAACTGCTTGGCCATTATCTCAGGCTTATTACTAATTAGCTCTTATACTTAAATTAACTCAAATTCTTATCTACATTTAGCAGTGGCTTGGTAACTTTTCTTAGTTCTGCCTTGTTATCTTGGTAACTGATGTTACCATCTGGCTGGTAACTACTGACTCAGCTCTCCTCTTCTCAAAATTCTCTTGTCTGTTTGCCCTACCTGGCTACTGGCAATCAGCATTTTATTTTATCAACCAATCAGAAGTAACACACATTCACAACATACAGAACATCCCACACCACCTCCTCCCTCTCTATGACTCTACTCCAGGAGTCCACCCAGTGCTTAGCTGTAGATTTCTGCATCTTCTTCCATCATTTACTGGTATGAAGGTTCTATGATGACAATTAGGGTAGTCATCGATCTGATTACAGGAGAAGGCCAGTTCAGGGACCCTTTCCACTATTAACTGGAAGTCTTAGCTGGCGTCGTTCTTGTAGGTTCCTGGGAATTTCCCCTCTATCAAGATATCTATTTTTTTGTTCTCCCTCTCTGTCCCTCCCCCAACTCAACCATTGTATTCACTTTTCATCTATCTTTCCCATTTCCCCCTTCAATACTTTATATGTAAATGTATATGTATATAATATAAATAATATATAATAAAATAATATATTGACATTTTATATTATATATTCAAATTGCAAAAATTATATGGCTATAAATGTTATAAAACAAACAAATTGTATATACTTAGGTTACTTTTCTTTCTTCATTTTTGTTTTTTCAGGACAAGGTTTCTCTGTGTAGTTTTGTGCCTTTCCTGGAACTCACTTTGTAGCCCAGGCTGGCCTTGAACTCACAGAGATCCACCTGGCTCTGCCTTCTGAGTGCTGCATTAAAGGCGTGCGCCATCACCACCCAGTTAGGTTTCTTTTTCTAAATTTCAGTTTAGAGATTAAAAAAATTTAATCACAATATTACTTTCAAAATAGAAGCAAAAAACTTTGAAAATGATTTTAATGTGTACAATTCCATAAAATTTGTGAATATATAGCAGACAATGGAAAGCCAAGTTGCAAAATTGCAAATTTTTTGTATAATACTCATTAAATTTTAAGAGCAGAGTATAAGAGACACAGCTAATTAATAGGAATTTAGGGTGCAGGCTTGTCACGTCCTTAACATAAGTTTACTCAGTGATTTCTGATATATTCTTCAATATTCTATGAAATCAATTCTGAGTCACACTATCTCTGGTTAAAATAAATAATCATAGAGACTATATAAAATATTTCTTATGAGAATAAGACACTATGATTCAGCAGTATTTTGTGATCAAACTTACAGATACAAAGAATACATAATAAATATGTTGTATAAAACTCCTACTGATATTTTTTCATAGTTTTGCCCAATAATTTTAACTTCTTGCTCAAAATAAAATCTCAATTACTGTTTAGATTGAAATACTATGTTTAATGTATATATTTTCAGATTAATTTTCTTTTTTTCTACTGAGAATATCTTGAATTATGGTTATTCTAGAATTGACTGCACCACTTATCCACAAAATTTTAAATTAACAAATACATTTTCTTTCTCAATGAAGCAACATACATAAAAGTCATATAGGGCCTTTTAGAACATAATATCACCAAACAAAAAAGTCCTATGTTCTGTTTTAAGCTTTCACAAAATATTTTCAACGGCTCTACAAAGGCTAGAAAACACCAATATAAATATAATGGCTCTGTAAGTATGCAGCAAACATGCAGAAAATTGACTTGACCTTCTATTCTTTTCAACCTTGGATAATTACTTAACTGCTTTTCTAATATTTTTGCACACTAACTTGAAAGAAATTATGAAATGTTTTTAAGCCTTTTTATAAAAAAGTGTTTGGCAGATTCAGAGTAAAGATGAGAATAAATTTAAATACATGCTCTATGCAGTTAGGAAATTTTGTTATTTATCAAATCATATGTGTCATTTTACTTTTCATCTGAATTTTGTGTGCATTGTTTAAGCAATTTTTCATTTTTCAATATTCATTTTGAAAATGTCTATACATGTATTTTGTGTGTGTTTTGGTTTGCCTCATAGGAATAAGCATTCTACTAAAGTGTCTTAGCTCTTTAACAGGTATTCATTTAAATGAACACCACTGTAATTTGTTAGTCTTCTATGATAATTCAAGATGTTCGTCTCATTCTGATTTAAAGTTGAAAGGGAATAATTTGCATATATTTTTCAGAGTTGAACATGCTGAGAAGTGGAGAATAAGATGTTGTCTAATAAGACACTCATTACGTATACTGGTTTTTAAGAGATCATTTTTAAGTTCAAATTTTAACATGTGCAAGATAATAACTGTGTTTAGAGACACTGCTGCAATTCAAATTCTTTGCCTTTAATTTCTGTGATGGAGTTTACAAGACATTTCTGTTGAGAAAGACTGCTACTGGATGTACCAAAAATTATTTAAAAAAGTATCTTATCTTAAATTATTAATATAAAATATTCTAAATTGTAATGCAGTACTGTCAATGTCTTCTATTTAACAGTTTTCAGAACAGTGCTAGAGAAATTTTCTAGTCAGTTTGTAGTGATTTGATGAATACTAAAATAGTTCCAGAAAAGAACATAGCATATTTTCCATTGTTCTTCCAAAATTCAATTTTTCCTTAACTTTCCTCTCAGACTCTCTCTCTCTCTCATATATTATATATATATATATGTATATATATATACATATATATATTATATATGCAATTAATATGTGCTTGTTTTAGAAACTAGAAAAATATTTAAATAATAACCATTGAAAAGTAGAAAAAAGTGAAATTGACGTATTTTATCCCCAATATATTTCTATTCAAGTCTCTTTTTTTCCAAAATTTGAATCATATATTATGTATAGTTTATTTAAATACTGTATAGTAAAGATTTTGTTTAGACTTTGTCCTCTGTTTCTGTGACTTAGCCTCTAAATCCCTGTAATCTTAAAACATATAAGATTTTCTTTTTTTATTTATAAGATATTTCTATTCATTTTACATCCCAAACACAAACACCCATCTGTAGATGTAACCAACCGTCTTATTAAATAAGAAAAACAGAACCAATGTAAAAGAGAAAGCCAAGAGGTCAGTGCTCAGAGCTAAAACCTTACTCTTCCTCCTGCGGTGCTCCTAGTTCTCCGAAAGAGACCTACTTCCTGTGTGTATGTCTTTACATAGTCTTTCTGTTCTGCCTTCTCATTGGTTGTAAACCCAAACACATGACTGCCTCATCACTGCCTGTATGTACAGCCCTCTAGGTCTTAAAGGTGTATGTCTCCAATGCTGGATGTATCCCTGAACACACAGAGATCTATGGGATTAAAGGCATGTGCCACCACCACCACGCTCTTCTATGGCTCTAATAGCTCTGACCCCGGGCAACTTTATTATAACATAAATCAAATCACATTTCAGTACAATTAGAATACCACTACTTCCCCTTTTCTATTTTAATAAAAAGAAAAAAAGCAAAAGGTTATAACTAACAAAAGAAAAACTATATACAAAAGTACAATAACTATATACAATATATACAAGTAATAAATACCTAAACGACTAGTCCATTTGTATTTGACAAATCAGAGAAAATAATTCCATTATCTATCCTATTTTGGTAATCCAAATGTATCTAATTACTTCTATCCTAATTAATCTTCAACTATAACTAACTAATCTTCAACTCCCTCAGAGACCCAAGAAGAAAATAATATTAGCTAACAAAAATAAAAAATAAAGTGCATGCAAGCAACTTCCAAAAAATTTGTGAGTTGACAGAAACAGCCAGCTGCCTGGACAGTCACCTGAGGTTTCTCCGCAGTGTTGGGGCATCATCTTCAGCCTATAGGCTTAGTGTATCTGACAGACTCATTTGTGAAGTAGGATGTACACAAGGTCAACAGTTCAACCTCACATTGGGTGAGAGCAGTTCATATACCAGAAACACCTGAATTCCACTAGTGTCATGTCATGATTCAGGATTTTAAATTCTGGAAATTGTTGACAGTCTTTGAATTCAGCTGTCCATTCTTCTTGGCTGTGTATATATGGCTTCTTCTCAGCATCCCCTTCTTCTCCACATCCCTCTATTAAATGCCAGTCTACTATGAGGGTGAGCTTTCAGCTGCTGTTCCATTGCACAACAGAAGCCATCGGCCCTCTGCCTGTTAAGCTGCCTTCGAAGAAAAGGGCACTGTACCTTTTCGGATTGCGAAGGCCACTTCAGGGATGGCCATATTGTCCTGGCCTCAGAAGATGCCTTTTGATAAAGCCATAACCACACTTGTTTTGGCAAGAATCAGTAGTCCTTTGTTTCGTTCTGTCTGTCCATTTTGTCCTGTTGATTCGAGGATACTTTGTTGTCCAGTGGCTAACTTTTTGCCACAATGAAAGTTGACTTCATATGTAGTTCTTCAATGCCCATATTTTCTCTGAGTAGATTGTACCTGTCAGGAGCCAACATGTCTCAATAAAGAAAAATTTCTAAGTTATTTAAAACATTTTAAATGCCATATTCTGTAGATCTCTGAAGGGTTTGAAGATGACTTGTCTAAAACATCTCTGCTCAATTTTTTAAAAATAATATCTAATATGACTACAAGTTCTATTGTAATGTCTAACTACTAAACTTTTATTTCTTTATATCTAATATTTTGGATAATAAACATTCAGGATCAGAAAATTGCATTACATTGTCAAATGAATGGTATAAATACAATTAGAAATATACATATAGCATTTTTTAACAATATCAATTTTAAATTGTATATAATATAAAACAATCCAATCCAATGTAAAGTATTTAAAACTAGTAATATACTTCCTACAACATGGGCACACCTAATAAAAAAAGCCACACTTCCTAATATTGCTATCTGAGATCTGTCAAATGTTTAATGGACTAGATATCATTAATGTAATTTTTGGCTGTATATATTGTATATACTTATATTGGATAGTTTTTCTTGTATTAGTTATAAGCTTTCTTTAATTTTAGACAAAAAAGAGAGGAAATGTGGTGGTATTGTGTTCCCCAAAATATTGTGTACCTTAATAAACTTATTAAGTGCTATTCCATATTGGGGCTATTTTCTTAAACACCACAGGATCATCCACTACAGCAGTTTTTTTTTTTTTTTTTTTTGGCCTACTAAAGGACACATCTCTGAAGAAAAACTAAGAAAATCTCTATTCTTTAATAACCCTCGATTTTTATTAGCTTCACAAGTAAAGATGAAGGCCTCATTCATTCCCTTGTACATCCAAAAATTACATGATCTTTTGTGGGACAGATGATAGTTCATTCTAGTCTTTTGATGCATAATTTTTAGAGTATTATGAAAACAGTGTGCTTGTACCAATTTTAGATAAAATGTATTGTTGTAATTTAATAAGGACATTCTAGGGTCCTATAGTTTTGACATAAGCAAAATGATACAGAATATCATAATAAAGTAATTTATACACCTTTGATTACTTCCTTTAAGAAATTCTAACATCACAAATAATGTTTAATGAAAGTGAATATTTTCATAGTAATAATAGAAAATGGATTTTTAAAATATGTTCTAACAATTTTCATTTTACTATATCCTTAGAGGCATTAAATATGATTCCTAAGTTATTTACTAAGTCATTAAGCAAAATATTACTGCAAAATTTTGATGCACACATATATAAGTATATATTGCACTGTCAGCATATTCAGGACATTCTCTGAGTATTATATGCTATTTCTTTTATTTTTATTAAATTATGTTAGCATATAAAACAATGTATTTAATTATAAAATTATAATATATATTTTTTCATAACTTGCTCCTGTGGAATCCCCTGGTACACTTCCCTTTTCATTTCGCCTATTTCCCTGTGGTAATTATCTTCCCCTTCTACTTGCATGTCAAATGAATTCCATTACCCTAAGATTTTTATCACTCTTGCCTCCTTAAAGTATGTTGTTCCTCTCTAATAGTCCACAATTACAAAATTATGAACACACACATATACCTAAATAAAAACTTAGATAAAAATTCTGAAAATGAGAGAAACATGTTACTGTCTTATTTCAACTTGCATAACAATCTCTAGTTTCATCTATTTTTCATGCTAGTAGCATGATTTTATTTTTCTTCGTGATAATACAATACAAATTCATTGTGTATATAGATCCTCATTTTCACCCAAATGTTAGAGGACTGATATGCTGAGTCTATGTTTTTTAGCTTTTTCTAAAATGTTCTGGAAGAATAATTGATGTGTATATATTTGATGGTATGTTGATATCTCACATATATATTTTGGGTCAAGTTGTTAGATCTACTTTCAATGTTTTTTTTAAAATAATTTTTGGTATTATAATTGAATTACAGTATTTCTCCCTGCCTCTTCATCACTCCAGACACTCACATACACTCCTCCCAATCTCCATCAAATTCATGGCCTCTTTTTTCACTTATTCGTGTAGCATATATATATGTACACACACACACACACACACACACACACACACACACACACACACACACTCATAAATACAACCTACTCAGTCTGTAGAATGCTACATAGATGCATGTTTTCAAGATTGACTGTTCAGCATTGGGCAACCAGATGGTATCCTCTTCCATAAAAAGGTTCCTTTTCTTGTTCACAACTTTCCTCGTCTGGGTTTCTCTGTCTAGATTGGCATGTCCATTGAAGTTGTCCTTGTTTAGCTCAAGTTTAAGCAATCAAATTGTTGAAAATTTATCGATATAGATTCAGGTTTTTTTTTTTTAGGAGACACTATTTCACAGTAAACTTTTTGAGCCTCTGACTCTCACAATCTTTACTTCTTATTGTCATCAATGTGTCCTAAGTCTTATGTGTGGGGGTATTTTATAGATGAACTCATTGGAACGGTGCTTTCATAACTCTGAATATTAATTTGTTATGGTTGTCAGTAGTATTCTCCATATGCTGCATGAGAAGATTCCTTGATGGGGTAAAAACTCCATTTATTTATGGATATAAGAACAAATGCTTATATATTTCTATTAAGGATTATACTCATTTATTAAATTAGTGGTTGTAGATACTCCACCAATAACCATGACTTCGCTGTCTTAAAAATGTGCATTATCTGTAGCAATTAGGGAAATGAAAATGAAACAATTTTGAGATTTTATCTTTCCCTAGTCAGCATGGCAAAGATAAATGGAACCACCAACCACAAAAGCAGGAGTGGATGTGGGGAAAAGAGAACTCTTAATCACTGTTTGTAGGGTTGCCAAGTGGTAGAGCCACTATGGAAACCAGTATAGAAAATTCTCAACAAACTAAAAGTAAATCTACCATATGACTGAGCTATACCATTCCATGGCATATGTGCAAGGAACTCAACATCTTACTCCACAGATATTTGCTCATCCATGTTCATTGCTTCTCTACTCACAAAAGTTAAGAATAGTAAACAACCTAAATATTCTAAAACCAATAAGTGAATAAGGAAAACATGGTAGATATATATTATAGAATGTTATTCTGCTGTAAAGTAAAATAAAATTATGAAATTTGCAAGTAAAGGGATGAAACTAGAAAAGCAAGTTAACCCATCGATTGTTAGAGGTTCCTAACTTTAAATCTTCACTTGTGCATACATAGCCTATAGAAACTACAGAAGCCAAGACACTAAAATGGAACCTTTGACAGAGGGGATTGAGGAGCAATAGAAAGATGAAAAAAAAAAAAAAAAACCACCTCTCTAGTCGCCCAGCGGACACAATTCCTCAGTCTCATCCAACTCACGCATCCTCCCTTTCCCCTGTCTAGCCTAAAATTGAGCCCATAGACCATCCCCTCTTTGCCTCCTCAGAAGTAAGCACCTAGACCTATAATCACCCCAAAACACAAATGTGTAGACACCAGCATAGAAACACAATCAGTAACAGACAGCACACTATCCTAGAGCCCAGCAATCCTATCACAGCAGGCCTTGAATGTTCCAACATAGCTGAAACACAAGACAAAGACCTTAAAACCACCTATATGAATGGGAAAAAAAGTCCTTAAAGAGAAAAATGAAAAAAAAAATTCCTTAAAGAAACCCAGGAAAACACACACAAACAATGGAAAGAAATGAATCAATTTTGTAAGAAACCTGAGAAGAAAATCAAACAGCAGCAGGGAATGAATAAACATGTTCAATACTTAAAATGGAAATAGAAGTAATAAAGAAAACACAAAGAAGGAAATTCTAGAAATTAAAAATTTAGGAATTCAAACAGGAACTGTGAAGCAAGATTCACCAACACAATACAAGAGATGGAATAGCATATCTTAGGCATTTATGGTACAATAGGAGAAACAGATACATCAGTCAAAGAAAGAATAAAATTGAAAAAAAATTCTGAGATAAAGAAGTCTAGGAAATTATGAAAAGACCAAATTTAAGATTATTTGCAATAGAGGAAGGAGAAGAATCCTAGCTGAAAGACCTAGAAAATATTTTCAACAAAATCATAGAAGAGAATTTCCAGAACCTAAAGAAGAATATTCCTATAAAGGCATAATAAGCAGGTTTGTATTCTTAGGAGTCCTGTTCTTCTCTGAAGGTAAATGGAGGAGTGGATGGGGGGAGGGTAAGTGAGGGAAGCTGTCGTAGAATATTATTTTAAGATGTTTTACATTTATTTGTGCTGCAGAACATTTGTTTAATGATGCAAAAATGTGTTGTATTCTTTTAAGTTGCATTTCTTCAACTCTGTCAAGCTGTGTTACTTTGCCTCTCTAAAACACCTGATGATTTAATAAAGAGCTAAATGGTCAATAGTAAGAGAGAAGAAATGATAGGTGGACAGGGCAGACAAACAGAATAAATAGAAGGAAAAATCTTGGAGAAAAAGAAGAGAAAGAGTAAGAGAGATCAAGGGGCAAGAAAATACGGGATCAGCCACCCAGCTACACTGCCAGACACATAATAAGAAGGAAAGGGAAAATATACAGAAATAGAGAAAGGTAAAAGCCCAGAGGCAAAAGGTATATGGGTTAACTTAAGAAAAGCTGGCAAAAACATACCAAGCTAAGGCAGGACATTTATAATTAAAATAAGCCTCCATGTGTGATTTATTTGGGAGCTGGGTGATAGGTTCCCAAAGGGCAAAAGAACAAAGAGTAAAGACAAAAAAAGCCAACAACAGGGACAGAATGGAAGAGGAGGGAAGGGTCGCTATAGTTAAGAAGCAATAGATGGAAGAAGAAAAATTAAAAAAAATAAAGTTTTAAGAAGCATATCGCATACCAAATAGATTGGAGCAGAAAAGAAAATCTGCTTGCAACATAATAATAAAAAATGCATACAGAACAAAGAAAGAATATTAAAAGCTGCAAGGGAAAATGACTAAGTAATATATAAAAGCCAATCTATTACAATTACACCTGACTTCTCATTGGATATTCTAAAAGCCAGAAGGGCCTGGACAGGTTGTGCTCCAGACTCTAGAAGACCACAGATGCCAAAATAGACTACTATATCCAACAAAACTTTCAATCACCATAGAAGAAGAAAATAAAATATTCCATGATAGACCCAAATTTAAACAATACCTCCCTTCAAATTCAGCCATATTGAAGGTGCTTGATTCTGGTTCTCAACCTGTAGGTTATAACCCATTTAGCAATGAAAGCAGAGCTAAGAGGAAATTCATATTAACACATGCCTACTTAAAAATTCATAGAGTTGTCATACTATCAACATCTGAAAACTCTAGAACATAAAGAACAAAAAGAAGTAAGATCACCCAAGAGTAGATGACAAGAACACACTATGGGCTGAAATCTACAAGATAGAAACAAAGAAACAATACAATGAATCAATGTAACAAAGAGATGGTTCTTTTAGAAAGTCAACAAGATAGACAAAACTTTATCCAAACTAACTAAAAGACACAAAAAGAGTATCCAAATCGACAAAATAAGAAATGAAAAGCTGGACAAAACAGACACCAAAGAAATTCAGAGTATCATAAGGACAGACTTTAAAAATTGTACTCTTTAAAATTGGAAAATCTAAAAGAAATGGGTAATTTTCTCAATAGATACCACTTACCAAAGTTAAATCAAAATCATATAAAAATTTAAACAGACCTATAACCCCTAGTGAGATAGAAAATAGCCAAAAGATTTTAGTAAAGAATTCTACCAAACATTCCAGGAGAAGCAGCCCAGGCCTGACACTGTGTGGATGGCAAGGAGCTGCAGACTGGATAGCCCAGAGACCTAGCATAGAAGCAAACATGACTGATCTAAAACAAAAAAACAAAAAAACAAAAAAAAAAAAAAAACAAAAAAAAAAATAAGGGAAGAAAAATTAAAAAAAAAAGAAAAGCATGGCAAAATTGATCAGATCAAGAAAATCAGAAAGGATGAGCTTCATAGGGGCAGGGAAGGAACTAATTACATGAGCAGGTAGAAGGAAGATAAAATAATAATAGGAGTGTCTGAAGTCATAAGGAATCATACAATTATTTATCTTAAACTATGATGCATATAACTCTCTATATAAATATACATATACAATTTTAATTAACTCTTCTTGTCAAGGCGACAATGCTTCCTCAAAGGGCCAATGGTCACCTAACAAAAACTCCAATACCAAATATGAGAACCACACATTTGAATTGTTGTCCAAGGCTTTCCAGGAGACTCTCAAGGCATATAGCCTATTGCCATTGCCCTTGGTTACCCACCAAAGGTGAATGGGAAGTCCATGTTAACGAAGCCACTATACATCTCAGAATCAAACTCTAAATACTACTGAGCTGGAACTGACCTAAATGTCCTCTCCTTGAGGACTAATTTTCATGGTACCAGAAGACACTATGCAAGCTTGCAAAGGACAAAGTCAACCAACAGTC
>NW_023505904.1:0-1000 GCF_004664715.2 Peromyscus leucopus | reverse complement strand
ACACCACTTACATGCTTGGTGCCTATGGAGACAGGAAAAGGCATTGGATCCTCTGGAACTGGAGTCATGGACAGTTTTATGCTGAGAACTGAGCCATGATCCTCTGCAAAAGCAGCAAGTGCTCTTAAATGCTGATGATCCATCTCTCCAGCCCCACTAACTTGTGATTCATATGTTTCTGGTTCAAGAGAAGTTTGCATTCCAGGAGCCACATTGGCATGTAGTATGGCTGAAAGGAAATTAAATTTTGAGCTTTCTTTCACTTGAATGAGTCATGTATCACATGAGGGACACTGGTGGGATGAGAGAACTTTCCATATGAGTGAATTGTATTGAATATTGTAGCCATTCTTGGATGAGTCAAAGCTTTCTTGATATTCTCTATACTGGGTAGGGTTCTGACTGACACTCAGTTTGCTTTGGTTACTGGGATAGTGGCACCCTTGATGGTGGCACTGTCTTAGAAATTTGCTTCAACCCTGGGACACCATGTATTGCTCTTGGAACCTACCACTATGGTAGCCTGAAAAACCACTGGGTTGGACTAGTGTGTTATTCCCACTGATGGTTAATGAGCAAACATGCCAGAGTCCATAAGGAACATATGAGTTCTGCAAGGGGATATGAAAAGTATGCCTATGTCAAGGACAGAACTTTAAAGATAATATATTAGTTGCTTTGAGGTTTCTATGTATCATAAAATTTCTTTGCAGTTTCTATTTTTATTTGTGTGTGTGTGTGTGTATGTGTGTGTTATAATGTATGCTTGTGTGTGCACAGGTCCAGCAAGCCCCTGCAATTCAGCTGTAACTTACTCTATCAACAGGTTTGCAGGTGAGCGTTTTACTGGGGGGTTGGGTAAACAAATTTGGGTCTTCGTACTCATACAGGAAGTATTATCACCCAGAGTGTCATCTCTCCACATCTTTTAGAGTGTCTTGCTCAACAATAAATGTGTATGTGACAGAGTGATGACACATGTTTATAATCCAAGTGCCTG
>NW_023505903.1:0-47000 GCF_004664715.2 Peromyscus leucopus | reverse complement strand
CCTACACTCCTCTAAGGTCAACTTCTGGTGAGTTGAGCCCATTACTCTCCATATCTTGTTTTCCCAAGTCCAGGATACATAGATTTATTATCCCAGCCTTATAAGTTCAATTTCTGATCACTTCTAAAACTGCTGGTCAGCAAATACCTTTGGAGGAGGGGAGGGGGATGCATCTCTCAAGATGGCTACTGATTTTTCCCTTTCAGTTGGAGTGGGTATATGTCATTATGGTGGTGGTCTTTTGTGGTCTCTTTTGCTCAAGATTCTCTCATTTGTAGTTCCTGTTGCCTGAAAGATGTAAGACTTTTCCAAAACTATGTCTGGATGTATGCTATGCTCCCCAACATGATGATTATGGACTGAACCTCTGAACCGTAAGCAAGCTCCCTCCTTCATTAAGTGTTTTCCTTATAAAAGCTACTGTGCTTATGATCTGTCTTTACAGCAATAGAAACCCTAAGACATCTACATTCCATCAAAAAGAAACAAGGTCAATTGCCTATCACAGGAATACCCCAGTTCCTGGTGCCAACTTCTTCCTTAGGGTTTTATTGCCATGAGAAGACACCATTACCAAGCAAATTTTGTAAAGGAAAATATTATTTGACACTGTTTTAAATGTTTAGAAGTGTAGACCATCATAATCATAGTGGGAAACATGGTGGCAGACAGGAAAGACATGGGGCTAGAGAAGGAGCTCAAAGCTTCACATTTGGATCAGTAGGCAGTAGGAGGAGAGAGTGAAGCTGTGACTGACTTAAGCAGTTGAAACATCAAAGCCCACCCTCAGTGACACACTTCTTCCAACAAGGCCTGATCTTCTGACAGTGCCAATCTCAATGAGTCTATGGAGATCATTTTAATACAAACAAACACAAAGAACATGTAAAATCATTTGGTATCATTAAAAATTTGGAAAGCAGAAATTCAAATTATAATGAAATACACATTTCCTGTCATAGATTTAAATAAAATTATAATAATTACTACTGAGTATACAGATATATTAAAACCTTTACTCCCTGATGATGGGAATGAAAGAAATGGTGCAGACACTGTTGAAAATCTGGCAATTCTTGAAATAATTGGTGTATTTGCAACCAATTGTATTAGTACTTGTTATGTTGACAACAGAAATGAAAAATATCTACATAACAAGTATACATGAGTACTACACGATGTAGAAAGGTCTTTTCTATGTAATGATAGGTACAAATAAATTAATGAAATAACATATAAATAACAGCACAATAATAAATAACAATGTAACAAAACACATACAATCCATAATCAAACATGAAACTTGAACAAATATTTCATAAAGAATATATATATATATATATATATGTGTGTGTGTGTGTGTGTGTGTGTGTGTGTGTGTGTGTGTTTGGAAAGCCTATACTTGATAACTGACACATGTCAAATTTGATTCCTTAGTACATAGAGTAAGAACTATCATGGAGAAAGAGAAATCAAAATCATTTCACTGAGTTCACTAGCTACTGAAAATTAGATAGTAATCAATAAACTATCATGTTATAAACATTAGATATTGGTGATACTCCTACAGTTCTGAAGCACACGGGTTGATGGGTCTTACTTCTATGAAGCAAAATCTATCTTAGAAGATGACAACAGAAAACACAAATTACACCAATCTGTACCACCATTGGCAGTTGTAATATACATTTTATCTTTGAAATGAGGACATAAAATACATCATATTCATTGTACACAGGTGAAATACATTTTCATACGCATTTGGAAAGTTTGGTTGAAACTTTCACATTAACGAGTATAGAAAATAATATGATATTGTCCCAAAGGTATTGTTCTCCTACATTTTATCTCAATAGTCTGGAAAGATCTTAACATTCCAAATATCATGCAGAATGTTACAACAATCTGCTCTACCAATGAATTATTAATCCCTACAAATGACTAAGGAGTATCAAGTAATACTATTTAAGACACATATATAAACATTGATTTGCCAAAGAATCGTAGACCTGAAAATAAAGAAACATAAAAATAAAGAATAATGACCTCATCAATATTTAAATATTTGGTAATTTAATCATCCTGAATTTGTGTTAATATATACCTCGAAATTTAAACTGTTGCAGCTAAATATTTTTTATCTCAAATCCTCAGAGTTTTCACACATTTTTATTTATCCCCTTTGTGAAAAGAACTTCTCTTCCTCATCCTAATTCCAGAAAAGTTCTGAGTATTTTACAGAACTGTGGGAAACAACAGACTGAACTATACCTACAAAAATGAGGGAAAAGTTATTGCACATCTCATTTCTTACCACGAAATAGGAAGTTTAGCATCTAGTATGCCTTTTGGAAATTGGAGAGTACATATTTACCAAGTGGAAAAAAATATTCCCTTCTTTTCCTGAGAAGTGATGATTTGTATATAAGTTTTGAGTGAGATGCTAACCAAGAAAGGGCTCTATTCCATGCCTATGCTGAAAGGCAAGGTCATTATTGCCTATCTCATATGATATAACATATTTTATTGCAATAGAGGTATCATTGGTGAGAAAAAAATGTCACAGAATTTATAGGGAATCATCACAGAAGAATCACAGTATAAATGCACAGAGTGCTAGTCAAAGTTTATGCTGTTGCTTGGAGATAATTAAATGAACTTGAAAACCAGTTCTAGAAATGGTATTGACCTTCATATGAAAGAAACCCATTACCTAACAAAGAGATGCCATCTGTTTGTTAATGAGCTGAATTCTTTCAATATTACATTGATACATATAGTCAGTGTTTTATCTGTTTCTTATTTTATGATGAAATTTTGTGCATTTCTTAATTACATTGCTGTCCCAATTTTTTTCATTGTCAAATTGCTCCAAAGGCATCTCCTATTCTTCTATTATATTCTCTATGTCCTAGAAGAGGTGGCTTACCAAAATCATGTATGTAATAGAATATAAGAAAAAATAAACCTGCAAACAGTGATACTCTCAGGGTAATATGATTTAGATATGTCTTATTTTTTATTAATTTCTAATGGATAATCATGAACAAATCTATTTTTAAGTTTGAAAAACAATCACAACAGAATGTTTTGGTAGGATACTAGCTTTTATCTGATTGCTTTGCTAGAGAAACCAACCACTTTAGGCTTAGACTTAAATCCTTAGTCAGAATTTACCATCTGCATGTCTGAATATATATTACAATGTAAAATAAATCACTTAATGATAGTACAGTAAATATTAATGGACACCATTTCATTTTTGTGTGAAATCATTAATGTCTGAAATCAAAAGAAAGCAAAAAATAAGTAAATTTGGAAAATGTGTGCACATTAGTAACTCAAAAGATCTTGCCTATTCCACATTTTTAACAACTCTATTCTTTTTTCTTTTTATAAAATCTATGTTTTCAAGTTCTTAATACTTATGGTTATGGTGTATGTGTTTATGTGTGTGTGTGTGTGTGTGTGTGTGTGTGTGTGTGTATGTGAGAGAGAGGGGGAGAGAGAGAGAGAAAGAGAATATGCTTATGCTGCATTTGTTCTGGTACCTTCAGAGAACAGTAAAAGGATGAATACCTTGTTCCGAGTTACAGGTGGTTGAAAGCCATTTGAAATGGATATAAATTTGTGTCCTCTGAAAAAGCCAGAATCATTCCTCACTGCTATGCATCTCTCTATCTTCAATTCATGTTTCTTTAAGAAGGGTTCATAAGCTTTTATGATCAGGCTAGGATGAGAAATTGGCATTATGTTGATATAAGCATCCAGCTGTTCAATCCTTAATTGTTGTTTGTTTTTGCTCTTTTTTACTCTTTTTGAGGACCCACCACCAAGCTCCCAAATAAACCACACATGGAGGCTTATTTATAACTATAAAGGTCCTGCCTCAGCTGTGGAAGCCCACAGTGACTCAGTTTCCCACAGGGACACAGTTTGAATCTGAAGTCCATTCTTATCCAAAAGAGTTCAAAGCTTGCTTGCTCTAGTCTCTTCAGAAGCTGTGAGAAAGCTCTGATCAGGCTCCTGGGAAAAGTACAGGAGTTATGAGAAAGTCCTAATGAATTTGTGGGAGAGAACTAGTTATCTAGATAATGCACAATTCTAGGCAGGCTGCTAATATTACCACGTGGCACATGTTTGAAGTAAGGAAACTGTTCCTTGATTTTGCTGTTCAGTTTGTATATAACCTGACTGTGAAATAAATTTATGGCTTGCTTGGTATTGACCAGAAGCCCTCCAGCACTGATTTTGTCTCTGTCTATTCTTCTATCTCTGTTTTTTCCTCAGCCTCATGCTTTATTCAGCTACCCGTAGTTGACATGTTGGCTGGCTCCCACAAGTGGTGCCTGACCTTGGGGCTCGATGTTGGGAATAACCATGAATGCCACCATAGTAGTAAAGTGAGTGCACTCGGGAAAAGTGGAAGTGTGGTGAGTAATTCAGGAGTAATTGTCATATAAATAAAAGCAGAAGTGCAGTAAAAGCAGTTGTCAGATATAATATAAATAAAGAGTAACTCGAGTATGAGTGCAAATATAAACATGGTCCAGGGAAATAGTAAACAGATATTTGTACATTTACTTAAAGATATTTTAAAGGCCAGAGGTGCCAAAGTTGGGTAGTAGCAACAGTGTAAAATTTTAGAATTTTAGAGAAGATTTGTCCTTAGTTTCCTGAGCAAGGAACCTTGGATGCAGATTCTTGAGGGCATATAGGAAACAAAATACAGCAGTATTATGATAAGCATGGTCCAGAATAAAAGCTCTAATAATGTCTTTAGTCTCTGGACACTTTCTATGGATATGTTGTGAAAGGCATAGTGTTTCCTGAATCAAGTAAAACTGAAACTAAACCTTCGGCTCTGCCAGAAGGACTGATTTATGTGGATGCTTTTACAAAGTTATCTGAGTATAATGATAAGTTAGAGCCTGGTGGTGAGGGGAATTAGATAAAGTGGCTACTAAGTATCATGATAAAGATTCTCCCCCTCCTGCACTTCTGATTATGAAAGTTTCCTCTGGAGAGATTAAGCAGGTCACGACTGAAAGCTGTTAGGCAGGTGTCTCCTTTCAGATCTATTCACAGCCAGCCAATAAATGTAAATGGGAGTGCTCTCTCTCTTGGTCTGTGTTCTGACTGTTACTATATTATTATTCTGTTCCATGTGTTTAAATGCACTGGGTTCCTCTGATTGAACTGAGATGAGCTTGTGAGCCATGAACGAGGCAGTCATCTCAGTGCTAATGTGCCAGTACCTGGTTGTCTGTGTTATTGTTATTTGTTTCTGTCTACTAACCTCCTCATTTTCCTGGAAGAGAAGGAGAGAGAGGTATAGATGTGATTCTAAACAGTCTTATTAAATAAGAAACACAGAGCCACATAAAGAGTTAAAAGCCCAAGAGGACAGAGCACTAGTGAATAGCCTTTAGCTTACCAGTCTATGCCATCCTTCCCCTGAGATAGAGACTTCTCCTGTGTGACCCATCTTTTTATTGCCTTTCTGTTCTGCCTTCTCAATGGTTCTAAACCCAACCACATGACTTCCTCATCACTGCCTGTTTATACAGACCTCCAGGTCTCTGTGGTTGGTACTGGGATTAAAAGCATGTGTCTCCATGCTGGCTGTGCTCTTGAATACACAGAGACTTTGCCTGCTATGTGATCGGATTAAAGGCATGTGCTGCCACTGTCAGATTTCTGCTAAATGGCTTGCTATTAGCTCTGACCCCATGTAAATTTATTTATAAACATACAAATAAAATCACATTTCAGCACAAATAAAATATCACCACATTTACCCTTTCTATTCTAATAAAAGAAAAAAGGAAAAAAGTTATAACTGATATAAGAAAACTATATACAATAAGTACAATAACTATATACAGTATATACAAGCAACAAATACCTAAACAATGTCTATTCAATTTGGATTTGACAAATGCAGAGAAAATAATTCCATTATCTATCCTATTTGGGTAAGTACAAAATGTACTGATTCATTTTCTATCCTAACACATATTACTAACAGAACTATCTTATAATGTCTTTCAAATTTATACACTTATACTTCTTTAGTGAGTTTCTTTTCTGAAATTCTTAACAAGAAAAATGATAACTATAACTATCTAATCTTCTATAACTATAACTATCTAATCTTCAACTCCTCAGAGACCTAAGAAGTAAATAATATTACCTAAAAAACATAAAAACAGAAAGTGCACTTAAGCAGCTTCCAAAAAACTTGTGAGTTGACAGAAACAGACAGCTGACTGGACAGTCACCCAAGGTTTCTCCACAGCATTGAGGCATCATCTTCAGCCTATAGGCTTAGCATATCTGACAGCCTCATTTGTGAAGTAGGATGTACACAAGGTTGTGGTGGTATTGTGTTCTCCAAAATATTGTGTACTCTAATAAATTTATCTGGGGTCAGAGAACAGACAGCCACTAGATACAAAGGCTAGAAAATGGTGGCACTCACACCTTTAATCTAGCATTCATTCCAGAGATAGAAATTCCTCTGGATCTCTGTGAGTTCAAGGCACATTGAAGTAGCCAAGCATGGTGACACGCCTTTAATCCCAGAAAGCCAGCCTTTAATCCAGGGAGTGGTGGTAGAAAGCAAAAAGATATATAAAGCATGAGGACCAGAAACTAGAGCATTTGGCTGGTTAAGCATGTGGCTGGTTAAGCTTCAGGCTTTCCAGCAGCAGTTAAGCTGAGAGCCATTGGGATGAGGAACAGAAGCTTCCAGTCTGAGGAAACAAGACCAGCTGAGAAGTTGACCAGGTGAGATTAGCTGTGGCTCGTTCTGTCTCTCTGATCTACCAGCATGGACCCCAATAACTTGCCTCGGGTTTGATTTTATTAATAAGAACTTTTAAGATTCCTGCTACATAAGGTCAACAGTTCAACCTCACATTGGGTGAGAGCAGTCCATGTACCAGAAACACCCAAATTCCACTAGTGTCCTGTCATGCTTCAAGATTTTAAATTCTGGAAATTGCTGATGTTTTTTTTTTTTTTAATTCAGCTCTCCATTCTTCTTGGATTATGTGTATGGCTTCATCTAGGCACCCTGTTCTTTTCCGCATCCCTCTAATAAATGCCAGTCTACAACAGAGAGGTTAGACTCTGTCAGATTAGTTACTCTTTCAAGAATATCTGTTTCAGCTGCTGATCCCCTGCACATCAGAAGCCATCAGTCCACTGCCAGTTCAGCTACCTTCAAAAAAGGGGCTCTGTACCTTTTCCGGATTGCAAAGGCCACTTCAGGATGGTGCCATAATGTCCGGGCCTCAGAGGATACCTGTTGCTAAAGCACAACCACAATTGTCTTGGCAAGAATCGGTAGTCCTTTGTTTCATGTCCTGTCTATCCATTTTGTCCTGTTTGTCAACAGTCGATTCAAGATACTTTGTTGTCCAGTGGCTAGCTTTTGCCACAATAAAAGTTAACTCCATATGCAGTTTCTTCAACGCCCATATTTTCTCTGAAGTAGAGCCGACATGTTTCATAGTCATAAAAAAAGGGAAAAAATTCTAAGTTATTAAAACATTTTAAATGCCATATTCTGTAGATTTCTAAAGGGTTAGAAGATGACCTGTCTATCTAATATATATCTGCTAGATCTTGAAAACATACCTCATTTGACTACAAGTTCGCAATTGTAATGTCTAACTACTAACTTTCATTTATTTATATCCCAATAGTTGGTAATAATAACATTCAAGGATTAGCAAATTGCATTATATTGTTAAATGAATAGTATAAGAACAATATCTTGAACAAGATTAGAAATACATGTATGGCATTTTCTAACAATATCAATCTCGATATATATAATGTGTATACAATATACAAAAATCCAATCCAATGTAAAGTATTTCAAACTAATAAATGTCTTTTAAAAGTAGATTCAATAATCTATCTTTTTATCTATATTGCATCTATATCTTCTCTTTATTTTCTGAGTACATTAAATAGTCTATCCTCTATTCTGTTATTTCTATATATCTTTTTTAAAAAGAACCATAAATATAACCTCCTTTGCTTAGCCTTTTTCTAACCCTTAACAAGTTGTAAACAACCCCCAAACAATGAAATCATCCCAAATCCCATTAAAAGACCAAAAAACCACCTGCCCCACACACCTCTTTGGGAATATAGGCATCGTATTCTTAAAATTGCTCCTGCTGGATATGGGCGAAGGTTTCTTTATTCTGAAAAGAAAAATTTTGGGTTAACTGTCAAATTCTAGGAAAGGTAGCTATATACTTTGTTGTCCAGTCTGTGCATAATGCAAAGTTTAGGGCATATCTTAAGTCCTTATTCAAGTAGTCTAGAAACTGGATCGTCTCAGCTAGCCATCTCAAAATTGCTCTGAGCAGTTTGTAGTCCAAAGCTGATCTGTAGATGATGTTTGTAAGCTTAGTGGTATTATTATTGTTCATGTGGAATTACTGTTGTTGTGGGGTCCCATCTTTTTCCTAGAGACTTCAGCTGATGTTAGGCCTGGCCATGATTTCCTGCAGAAAACTGATAGAGACTGAAACACAAAAACATGTATAGGCAGCTAATTGAAACCTTTTTTCTAGAATTAGTTAGTACTCTGTATGACCATTAATATCTTAACAAAGTTTAATACATACATATATATATGAATCTTATAAATTTTGATATAAAATTCATACTTTAAAAAAAGTTTAAAGAACCAGAATAGAATCAAAGAATTGAGATTAATAGTAATAGAATAGTCCCTTTTTTTATGAGTTTTCTCCTGTCTCATATCAGAAGATGGGTCTTTCTTCTGGCATGATATAGGGAGTTTGCATTTTCCTTTTAACAACATGCTTGGGTTTAAAGAAGGAGAGAGCCATTCTCCAACTCCAGAGCCAGCTTTAAATTTTAACTGGGACTACAAGAAGATCAATATTGTTAAATGTCTTTAAAGAGCAAAAACAACATTTAGGAAGACTTATGAAAATTTATCAAAGATATACCAATAGGCCATTTTATTTATTTTCTTGGGACATTTTTTAAATGATTTGTCCCTTTTCTTCAGTTGTCTCATTTGTCAAGTGTTCTTAAGATTCCTTAGCCTTTTTTTTTTTTTTTTTTTTTTGGTTTTTCGAGACAGGGTTTCTCTGTGTAGCTTTGCGCCTTTTCCTGGAACTCACTTGGTAGCCCAGGCTGGCCTCGAACTCACAGAGATCCTCCTGCCTCTGCTCCCGAGTGCTGGGATTAAAGGCGTGCGCCACCACCGCCCGGCATTCCTTAGCCTTTATTCTCCTAAAAGACAAAAGCAAAAACCTTTTTCCAAGACTGACTTTGGGGAGGTTCCCTATTGGCAAGTTATATCTGATTAATTGAAAAGGCATGTGTTAATGATATAAGTTAGTTTAAACTGGATGCTCATGCTGGTTGATGAACTATCACCTCTTCTAATTAAGAAGTCTCTGTTGTTCAAATCCAACCTTTATTAATTTCGATGGTATCCACAGCTTATCTTCTCCTATAGAAACAAAGGCAAAACCTTGTCTCCAATGTAACAGAGAGGCATGGCAAGGGCAGCTTCCCTCCATAGCTCTCTTACTATCAGGCCCTTAGCAGAGGAGAGGCCTGTAGCCAACCACTGGCTTTCACAGAGGTTGGGCGTACATGCCTCAGGGCAGGCAGGCAGGCAGAGACTAGAACTACAGGCTGAGCAGCAGGGAGTTTACTGCCTAAAATTTACAAGGTGAACAAACATCAAAAAGAGAATCTCAGGTTAATTGTTATTACTATAGTCAGAGGAGTTAACAATTTTTTTCAGGAACACTAGCAGCCAAGGACATTCTCTCTGCTCATCCCCCCCCCCTTCCTTCCTAAGTCAGGTTCTTCTTCACCATGATAAAAAACAAGGTCTCATTTCTGTCCTGCAGCTTCCCACCTTAACCTTCTATGTCCTGATACTGCTTGAAAAAAATGTTGAATTACCAGCCTCTATACTTTGAAAAGCTTTGACTTTAGTATAAAAGTCAAAGATACATTATGTTTGGAAAAAATATGCTATTGCTTCGACAGAAAATGAAAAAAGTACATGGATTTTGGTCATTTGATTTCAATAGGTTACAAATACTTGTCAGGACTTAAGAGAATTGTTACAAATTAATAGTGGTTAAGAGAAGAAAAATTATTGCTAATCTCAGATGTTTCACATTGATAAAATTTTTTGTATATTGATGCAAATATAAGATTTTGTTGTGATATATATGTGTGTGTGTATTTTTATTATGCACACATACACACACATATATATATTTCTGTTCTTGTTTGAACTGTTATACCTGATGTGAACTATGCTGAAATTGAAGGGAAACTGAAAGATATATTGAGAATTTAAACATATTAGTTTAATACTGGTTGATTTTTTTTTTCATTTTAAAAAACAGCTGATGATTCTTCACTGTAAATGTTTCTGTTAAAAATGGAAATACATACATGTGTATGTATGTGGACATGTGTATGACTTATATTTAACTCTGTGTATGAATGTAAGATACTTTTAGCTTTGAATGGGTATGTATGAAGTTGGATTCAACTGTGTGTATGTGTTCATGTAACTGTTGTTTAATTTTAAACAGCAAATACACAGCCGTCCTCCATCTTGGCTGGTGACCTGATCATAAAGTGGGAAGCCATGTGGGTGCGGAAATCTGTAACTAAGGTTAAAGAATACCTCTCTTAGTCCTGATGAGCTCTCTGTTCATTGTATCTCCTTTTAGACTAAGGAAGGAACAAGCTTCAATTATTTTGGATTAGGATAGATTTCTTTTTGTTTTGTTTTGTTTTGTTTTTCGAGACAGGGTTTCACTGTGTAGCTTTGCGCCTTTCCTGGGACTCACTTGGTAGCCCAGGCTGGCCTCGAACTCACAGAGATCTGCCTGCCTCTGCCTCCGAGTGCTGGGATTAAAGGCATGAGCCACCACCGCCCGGCTAGGATAGATTTCTATAAGATAGTTCATGCCATAAAAATAAGGATTATAAAAGATAAGATTTATAAAACAATGTTTACTTAATAAAATATTAAAGCTGCATGCACCTCAATTTTTTTATACAAGAATGCACTGTGCTCTGGCAGATAACATTGTAATTTAAGAATCACCCAGATGCTAATGATTTTACATACATGAAGGGATCATGAGAAACAGCTGAGGAATGTATAACAGGGATGGAGTTCACAGAGATTCCAATTTCATTGATGGACTTAACATTTTTGCCAGGTGATAGCCAAAAGAAGCAGCAGCCACAGTAAAATAAAATAGGCTTGAGTCTAGAAGGTATTTTGGAAAGAACCAAATGTAATCAACATTCCATTTACTAAACAGCAAGTTGATTGGTTATTGAATAATGATTCTTGGACTATTGCTTTAGCTTAATTATTAGGGCAAATTGATAATCATTTTCTGCTGATCAATTTGCTTCGATGAATTCTTTTATTTTTCCTAAAGAAGTATTGCAAACTTCAGTATAGGATGCTCCTTTAGTTTTTACTGATCGCTCTTCTAATGGAAAAGAAGTCTAAGTAAATATATGCATGTGACAATTGATACTTATTTGGGATTTTTGATATCCATTGCACAATCTAGAGAAATCACAAACATGTAATTGCTTATTTCCTGAAATGTTTCTCCTATATGAGAAGACCAAAAGTTATTAAAACTATAATGGATCTGGATATATTAGTAAAGCTTTTTATCAATTTTGTTCTCAATGGCCAATAGGACATAAAACAGGTATCCCTTATAATTCTCAAGGACAAGGTATTGTTGAGCAAGCCCACAGCAGTTTCAAGATGAAGTTTCAAAAACTAAATAGGAGGAGTCATACCCTCAGTCACCACACAATATATTCAATCATGCCTTACTTGTTTTGATTTTTTTAATGTGGATTCTGTTGGAGAATCTGCAACTGATCAATTTGGCATGAAGGCACCATCACAGAATTTGTTCAGGTGACATGGATAGATTCTTCCACTGGTTTATGGAAGGGCCCCAACCTTGTTTTAATATGGGGATGAGGACATGTATGTGTTTTTTCACAGGATGAAAATGAAGCATGTTGGTTGACTGAATGATTGGTGCAGTGTATAAAGCAGGGAGATGCTGATCTCGATGGTGTTGATAGTAATCCAGAGGTGCCAGTGTGAGACCTATTGGGTCTATATTTCTGATCCACCTGTGTTACATCCTGCAATTTGGAAATAAAAAAAGAGATTATGGTGGCAGTCAAAGATAAATGGCTATTAGATCAAACTGTCACTCAAGAATTCCTGTTTGCTCAAAATTTTTCTTATTTTGGATATGGTAAAGGGATTCCTGTATGTTCTGAAAAATATTGCTTTGGAAGGATGTATTGGAGTGATTTAAAAAATATATAATGGAACATGAAAAACAATGGACTCATTATACAAAATTATTGCTTCCCAAGGTAATTGGATAAGTAAACTTCACCTCCTCAATGATTCCTTCCATGCACAAAAGAATTGCAAGTGTCTGACAGAACTCTATTATGGAGATGGTATACTGACACAACAACATATTCTTGACTGGTCAGAAAAATCAGGATTATTAAAGTTACTCCTATCCTGTGTTTGCAGCCGAATCTTGGGACGTAGAACTGTCAGCTTGAATTTGATATTTATAGTATGGGATTTTTACAAATTATGTTTGGAAACTAGCTACCACCATGGGGACAATGGCAGGAATTCCAGTTCTTTAAAAACCTGTTTGTCTTTTTGATGGGGACTATATTACTTGTGTTAAATTGCCCTATTTTCTTTTTAGTTGAAGAGGTAAATATTTTTATTATCGTTCTGTGTTTAATGCATTATGTCTTAATTGCATTTTTACTAATTGTACTTCTCAGTGGCTAATCATACCTCTGTGATAGTGTTAAAATAACCTTCTGTTGGTTGACCAACAGGTAGGGCTGAGGCAGGACAGGTTCAGCTGGTCTCTCCTGGGGCTGAGCAGGATAATGAGTGGTTTATGACCCAGACCTCCCTGTCCATCAGAGAGAACCATTGGGCCAGGAGTCTGGTTGAAGCAGGAACTCACTTTATTGTATCAGGAGTGAACTTATATAGGTTGAGGTAATGGGGGGGATAGGGTGAGGATAGCGGGCAATGAGATGATGCCAGCTCAGCAGTTACTAGGCAGACGCCAATTCTAGGTCAGATAGTGCTAAGTCACTCATGCAGAAGTCATGTCCAGGACAGGTCACCAAACTCAAGCTAGGCTAGGGAATTTACACTGGGCCTCAGGCCGGGCCTTGTGGGGCCAACCATCTTCTTTTGTAATGTTGCCAATATATGTAAATGATCATGGCTTGATGATAAAGGGTTGCAAGTGATTGAAGAAATCAAGAAAGCTTTAGGTAGACAAAAGCATGTTGCTGGAATTAGTTATAGCAGTAATTGCAGCTCTTATTATTATGCTTACTACTACCACAGTTGCTTCAGTAAATTTTTCTCAATCTATTCAGACCATGGGGTTTGTTAATTGTGGTGATATTGTGTTCCCCAAAATATTGTGCACACCCTAATAAACTTATCTGGGGTCAGAGAACAGAACAGCCATTAGACATAGAAGCCATAAAATGGTGGACACATGGCTTTAATTCTATCTCTTGGGAGGCAGTGATCCATCCAGATCTCTGTGAGTTTAAAGCCACACTGGAAACAGCCAGGCATGGTGACTCATGCCTTTAATACAAGGAAATGAGTTTTTAATCCCAGGAAGTGAGCCTTTAATCCCAGGAAGTTATGGCAGGAAGCAGAAAGATATTTAAGTTGTGGGGACAAGGAGCTAGAGCTGGTTAAGCTTTTAGGCTTCTAGCAACAGTTCAGCTGAGATTCATTCTGGATGAGGACTCAGAGGCTTCCAGTTTGAGGAAATAGGATCAGCTGAGGAACTGGTGAGGAGAAGAAGCTGTGACGTGTTCTGTTTCTCTGTTCTTCCAGCACTCACCCCAATAACTGGCCTCAGGTTTGATTTTATTGATAAGACCTTCTAACAATTCATGCTATAGTTAATCATTTTCATAAGAATGTTTCTACGACATTAGAGACTCAGGAAGACATATATGTGAAAAAGAAGCATAAATTGAATGCCTTGTAGGAGGTGGTAAAATTTCTAGATGATATGCTCCAAAGAATAAGAACTAGAATTCATTTAAAATGCATGCTATTTAAGAATGGATTTGTGTTACATCTTCCATGTATTATGAAAATGTTGTTGCATTAGAAAGAGTCAAAGCACATCTTAATGAATTTGACATGATTTTAATGAATCCTTAGGTTTGGCTAAATTACATCAAGAGATTATAGAAATGAAAAATGCTAAATTGGATTTTAATGCAGCTAAAATAGCTGAAGAGATATTATTCACATCACTCTTAAGTAGTATTGTAGTTATTTGAGCATGTGTTATACTAGGCATAATATGTTTGCCTATGATTTTTAAGCTGATATTGAACTCATTATGGAGATTGGGCTCAGAATTTCACAGAGTAAAACTCTGCATATATCCCTAACATATGATACCACAGTCTGGTAGTCAAAGACAGGTATGTTTTCTCTGCCTCCTTTCAACCTATGACAGGACATGAATGATGGAATTTATGCTCCCGTGATGAGTAAAACTAGAGTGTGGTAAAGAATAACCTGCCCCGACTTCCATTCTGGACCAGAGGTGAGTATCCGGGCCCAACCCAGACCCATCCCTGGGTACCAGCCAATCCAGGAAGACCTGCCCAACTTGGCCCCAGGTTCTGGCCACCAGGCAGGTCCCCTTCTAGCCCCAACAGGAGGGATCCCCTTTTCCAAGCCCCCCGGCAGCCCCTGCAATCTCCACGCCCTGCCTCCATACCCATCTGCCCGAGACCCCAGCCACTTCCTGAGACTTAGAGACGGGCCCCCAGCTCCCATCCTACCCCTGACTTCCTTCTGGACCAGAGAGAGAGGGCTCCCATCTTGCCCTGGACTTCCCTCCTGGACAAGATCTCATATCCTGACCTGGACTTCCCTTCTGGACAAGAGCACACATCCTACCCCGGACTTCCTGTCTGGACAAAAGCACCCATCCATCCCCAGACTTTCGGTCCAGATAAGAGCTTCCATCCTGCCCCAAAGTTCCCATTTGGACAAGAGAACTCCCATCTGGACAGAGAGAGAGAATTCCTGAATCTGTCAGCTCTTTCTGAAACAAGTACACTGATAACACCAAGAAGGAACCACAAGGAGATGGGCAGACGTCAAGGCAGAAGTACATACAACAAAATGAAGAGCAATACATCATCACCAGAACCATCCTGATATCCTACAAAATAGACTTCAAACTAAAATCAATCAAAGAGATCAAGAAGGGCATTACATCTCATCACAGGAAAGATCCACCAAGATGAAGTTTCAATTCTGAACATTTTATGCCCCAAACACAAGGGCCCCACATATGTAAAAGAAACAATTCTAAAGCTTAAACCACATATAAAACCCCACACATTAATAGTGGGAGATCTCAACACCCACTTTCACCACTGGACAGATCTCCCAAATCGAAACTTAACAGAGAAATAAAGGACTTAACTGATGTCATGACCCAATTGGACCTAATAGATATCTACAGAACATTCCATCCTAACAAGAAAGAATATACCTTCTTCTCAGCACCCCATGGAACTTTCTCTAAAATCGACCACATACTTGGCCACAAAGCAAATCTCAACAGATACAAAACAATTGGAATAACCTCCTGTGTTCTATCAGACCACCATGGTTTAAAGTTAGATTTCAACAACAACAAAAACTACAGAAAACCTACAATCTCATGGAAACTGAATAATGCTCAACTGAATCACCAATGGGTTAAGGAAGAAATAAAGAAAGAAATTAAAGACTTCCTAGAGATCAATGAAAATGAAGACACCACATACCCAAACTTATGAGACACTATGAAAGCAGTGCTTAGAGGGAAATTCATAGCACTAAATGCCCACATAAAGAAGTTGGAGAAATCCACACTAGTGACTTAACAGCACACCTGAAAGCTCTAGAACAAGAAGAAGCAAAGTCTCCCAGGAAGAATAGACGCCAGGAAATTATCAAAGTGAGAGGTGAAATTAATAAATTAGAAACTAAGAGAATAATACAAAAAATAATGAAACAAAGAGTTGGTTCTTTCAGAAAATGAAAAGATAGACAAGCCCTTATCCAAACTAACCAAAAGACAGAAGAGAGAATCCAAATCAACAAAATCAGAAATGAAAAGGGGACATAACAACAGACATTGAGGAAATCCAGAGAATTATAAGGTCATATTTCAAAAACCTCTACTCCACAAAACTGGAAAACCTAAAAGAAATGGACATTTTTCTGGATAGGTACCACATACCTAAGTTAAATCAAGACCAGATAAACTATTTAAATAGTTCCAATAACCTAAGGAAATAGAAACAGTCATTAAAAGTCTCCAACCAAAAAAAGCCAGGACCAGATGGTTTCAGCGCAGAATTCTACCAGATCTTCAAGAAGAGTTAATACCAATACTCTCTAAAATTGTTCCACATAATAGAAACAGAAGGATCATTTCCCAACTCCTTCTATGAGGCTACAATTACCCTGATTCCTAAACCAAACAAGGATACAACAAAGAAAGAGAACTACAGACCGATCTCCCTCATGAACATTGATGCAAAAATACTCAATAAAATACTGGCAAACAGACTCCAAGAACACATCAAAACAATTATCACCATGATCAAGTAGGCTTCATCCCAGGGATGCAAGGGTGGTTCAACATACGAAAGTCCATCAATGTAATACATCATATAAACAAACTCAAAGGAAAAACCACATGATCATCTCACTAGATGCAGAAAAGGCATTTGACAAAATCCACACCCCTTCATGATAAAGGTCTTGGAGCGATCAGGAATACAGGAAACATACCTAAACATAATAAAGGCAATTTACAGCAAGCCAACAGCCAACATCAAATTAAATGGAGAGAAACTCAAAGCAATTCCACTAAAATCAGGAACGAGGCAAGGCTGTCCACTCTCCCCATACTTATTCAATATAGTACTTGAAGTTCTAGCCAGAGCAATAAGACAACATAAGGAGATTAACGGGATACAAATTGGAAAGGAAGAAGTCAAGCTTTCCCTATTTGCAGATGACATGATAGTATACTTGAGTGACCCAAAGATTCCACCCAGGAACTGATAAAGCTTATAAACACCTTCAGCAACATAGCAGGATACAAGATCAACTCAAAAAAATCAGTAGCCCTCCTATATACAATGGACAAGAAGCTGAGAAGGCAATTAGAGATACATCACCCTTTACAATAGCCACAAATGACATAAAATACCTTGGGGTAACACTAACCAAGCAAGTGAAGGACCTATATGCAAGAACTTTAAGTCCCTGAAAAAAGAAATTGAAGAAGATGTCAGAAAATGGAAAGATCTCCCATGCTCATGGATAGGCAGGGTTAACATAGTAAAATGGCAATCTTACCAAAAGCAATCTACAGATTCAATGCAATCCCCATCAAAATACCAACACAATTCTTCACAGACCTGGAAAGAATAATACTCAACTTCATATGGAAAAACAAAAAACCCAGGATAGCCAAAAGAATCCTGTACAATAAAACAACTTCTGGAGGCATCACAATCCTGACTTCAAGCTCTACTATAGAGCTACAGTAATAAAAACAGCTTGGTATTGGCATAAAAACCGACATGTGGACCAATGGAATCGAATTGAATACCCTGACATTAACCCACACACCTAGGAACATGTAATTTTTACAAAGAAGCCAAAAGGGTACAATGGAAAAAAGAAAGCATCTTCAACAAATGGTGCTGGCATAACTGGATATCAACGTGTAGAAGGCTGCAAATAGATCCATATCTGTCACTGTGCACAAAACTTAAGTCCAAGTGGATCAAAGACCTCAACATAAATCTGAACCTGCTAGAAGAGAAAGTAGGAAGTAGTCTTGAACGCATTGGCATAGGAGATCACTTCCTAAATATAACACCAGTAGCACAGACACTGAGAAACAATCAATCAATGGGACCTCTTGAAACTGAGAAGCTTTTGTAGAGCAAAGGATACGGTCAACAAGGCAAACGAACAGCCTACAGAATGGGAAAAGATCTTCACCAACCCACATTGACAGAGGACTGATATCCAGAATATATAAGGAACTCAAGAAATTAGACATCAAAACACCAACAGTCCAATTGAGAAATGGGCTTTAGAACTAAACAGAGAATTCTCAACAGAGGAAACTCCAAATGGCTGAAAGACATTTAAGGAATTGCTCAACATCCCTAATCATCAGGGAAATGCAAATCAAAACAACTCTGAGATACCACCTTAGCCTGTCAGAATGGCTAAGATCAAAAACACTGAAGACACTTTATGCTGGAGAGGATGTGGAACTAGGGGAACTCTCCTCCACTGCTGGTGGGAATGCAAGCTTGTACAACCACTTTGGAAATCAATATGGCGCTTTCTTAGAAAATTGGGAATCAATCTCCCCCAAGATCCAGCTATACCACTCCTGGGCATATACCAAGAAATGCTCAATCATACACAAGAGCACTTGCTCAGCTATGTTCATATCAGCATTGTTTGTAATAGCCAAAACCTGGAAACAACCTAGATGCCCTTCAACTGAAGAATGGATAAATAAATTGTGGCACATATACACAATGGAATACTACTCAGCAGAGAAAAACAATGACATCATGAGGTTTGCAGGCAAATGGATGGATCTAGAAAAAAATCATCCTGAGTGAGGTAACCCAGACTCAGAAAGACAAATATGGTATGTACTCACTCATAGGAGGATGCTAGATGTGGAACAAGGATGACTGGACTGCTACTCACATCACCAGTGAGGCTACCTGGAAAATGGGACCCCAAGAAAGACACGGAGAAATGGATGAGATCTACATGAACAGCCTGGACATGAGTGGGAGCAATGAAGGGCGAGGGTCGAGGGAAAGAGAGGGGAGATCCTAGCTGGATCAAGAAAAGAGAGGGAGAACAAGGAATAGGAGACCATGGTAAATGAAGACCACATGAGAAAAGGAAGAAACAAAGAGCTAAAGAGGCCCACAGAAATCCACAAAGATACCCCCACAAAAGACTGCTGGCAATGGTCGAGAGACAGCCAGGACTGACCTACTCTGGTGATGGGATGGCCAAACACCCTAATAGTTGTGCCAGAAGCCCCATCCAAGGACTGAGGAATCTGGATGCAGACATCCACAGGCTAGGCCCTGGTGGAGCGCTGGGAGTCTAATTAGTGAGAAAGAAGGAGGGTTTATATGAGCGAGAAGTGTTGAAACCATGGTTGGATAAAACACAGGGACAAATACCCAAATGAATGGAAACACATGAACTATGAACCAAAGGCTGAGCCCCCACCTGGATCAGGCCCTCTGAATAGGTGAGACAGTCGATTGGCTTGATCTGTTTGGGAGGCATCTAGGCAGTGGTACCAGGTCCTGGGCTCGTTGCATGAGTTAGCTGTTTGAACCTGGACTTATGCAGGGACGCTTGCTCAATCTGGGAGGAGGGGACTGGACCTGCCTGGACTGAATCTATCAGGTCGATCCCAGTCCTCGGGTGAGACCTTGATCTGGAGGAGGTGGGAATGGGGGGTGTGCTGGGGGAAGGGGGGGGGGCAGGAAGGGAGAGAACAAGGGAATCTGTAGCTATTATGTAGAACTGAATAGTATTGTAAAATAAATAAAATAAATAAATAATAAATAAATAAATATAAATAAATAAATACATACATACATACATAAAATAAATAAATAAAAAGATAAGCCTCTATGTATGATTTATTTGGGAGCTGGATGATACTCCCCTCCAAAAAAAAAGTAAAGCCAAACATCAACATTCTCCCCCTCTGTCCACCCCCAATCTGATCCCTCAAGTTCCCATACCCAGCCATCCCGAATCCAACCAGGAGATCTCCTCTATTTCCCCTTCCCAGGAAGACCATGCATCCCCCCTTGGGCCCTCCTTGTTACCTAGTCTCTTTGGGTCTTCGGATTGTATCATGGTTATCCTTCACTTTGTAATTAATATCCACATGTGAGTGAGTACATACCATGTTTGTCTTTCTGGATCTTGATTACTTCACTCAGGATATTTTTTTTTTCTAGTTCCATCCATTTGCCTTCACATGTCATGAGGCCATTGTTTTTTAAAGCTGAGTAATACTCCATTGTGTAAATGTACCATATTTTTGTTATCCATTCTTCAGCTGAGGGGCATCTAGGTTGTCTCCAGGTCCCGGCTATTACAAATAAAGCTGCTATGAAAACAGTTGAGCAAGTGTCCTTGTGATATAATTGAGCATCTTTAGGTATATGCCCAAGAATGGTATCACTGGGGCTTGGGGTAGATTGATTCCCAATTTTCTGAGAAATTAGAATATTGATCTCCAAAGTGGCTGTACAAGTTTGCACTCCCATCAACAATGGAAAGAGTGCTCTCCTTGCTCTACATCCTACAGCACAGGCATGAGCTGTCATTTGGTTTTTTTATTTTAGCCATTCTGACGGGTTTAAGATGGAATCTTAGAGTCCTTTTGATTTGCATTTCCCTGATGGCTAAGGATGATGAAAATTTCTTTAAGTGATTCTCAGCCATTTGAGATTCTTCTGTTGAAAATTCTCTGTTTAGGTCAGTACCACCCACATTTTTAAAATTGTCTGGCATTTGTTTGTGATTTGTTTGTTTGTATTTTTTGATGTCTAGTTTCTTGAGTTCTTTACGTATTTTAGAGATCAGCCCTCTGTCAGATGTGAGGTTGGTGAAGATCTTTTCTTGTTCTGTAGGCTGTTGTTTTGTCCTTTTGACAGTGTCTTTTGCCTTACAGGGGCTTTTCAGTTTCATAAGGTCCTATTTATAAATTGTTGGTCTTGCTGTCTCTGTTACTGGTGTTCTTATTTAGGAAGTGTGTCTCCTATGCCAGTGTGTTCAAGGCTATTTCCTAATTTCTCTTCTATCAGGTTAAGTGTAACTGGGTTTAGGCTGAGGTCTTTGATCAACTTGGAATTGAGTTCTATGCAGGGTGATAGATATGGATCTATTTGAATTCTTCTACATGCCAACATACAGTTATGCAGCATCATTTGTTGGAGACGCTTTCTTTTCTCCATTGTATGCTTTTGGCTTCTTTGTTAAAAAGCAAGTATCCATAGGTGTGTGTGGATTTATGTCTGGGTCTTCAATTTTGTTTCCATTGATTGATGTGTCTGTTTTTATACCAATACCACACTATTTTTTATTACTATATTTCTGTAGTAGATCTTGAGACCAGGGGTGCTGATACCTGCAGAAGTTCCTTCATTGTAAGGATTGCTTTAGCTATCCTGGTTTTTTTTGTTTTTCCATATGAAGTTGAGTATTGTTCTTTCCAGGTCTGTGAAGAATTGTGTTTGGGATTTGATGGGGATTGCACTGCATCTGTAGATTGTTTTTGGTAAGATTGCCATTTTTAACTATGTTAATCTTACTGATCCACGAGCATGGAAACTCTTTCCATTTTCTGATATCTTCTCCAATTTCTTTCTTCAAAGACTTGAAGTTCTTGCATACAAGTCTTTTACTTGCTTGGTTAGAGTTACCCCAGGATGTTTAATATTGTTTTGTGGCTATTGTGAAGGGTGTTGTTCCATGGTTTCTTTATCAGCCCTTTTATCATTTGTATAAGGTGACTACTGATTTTTTTTAGTTAATTTTATATCCAGCTACTTTGCTGGAAGTGTTCCCTGAAAGAATTTTTGGTTACCTTATGTATACTATCATGTCATCTGCAAACAGCAATACTTAGAGCTTCAAGTACCATGTTTGAATAGATATGGAGTGAGTAGAAAGCCTTGTCTGTCCCTACTTTTAGTGTAATTGCATTGAGTTTCTCTCCATTTAATTTGATGTTGGCTGTCAGCTTGCTGTAGTATATTGCTTTTATTATATTTAGATATGTTCCTTGTATCCCTGATCTCTCCAAGACTTTTATCACAAAGGGGTGTTGGATTTTGCCAAAGGCTTTTCAGCATCTAATGCATCTAATGAGATAGATGATCATGTGGCTTTTTTTTCTTTAGTTTGTTTATATGGTGTATTACATTGACAGATTTTCATATGTTGAACTATCCTTGCATCTCTGGGATGAAGCCCACTTGATCATGGTAGATGATCTTTTTGATGTGTTCTTGGATTCAGTTTGCCAGTATTTTATTGAATATTTGTGCATCAATAATCGTGAGAGAAAATGGTCCGTAATTTTCTTTCTTTGTTGACTCTTTATGTGGTTTAGTATTAATGTAGCTGTGGCCTCAACAGAAAAAATTTGACAATGTTTTTTCTGTTTCTATTTTGTGGAATAATTTGAGGAGTACTGATATTAGTTCCTCTTTGAAAATCTGGTAGAATTCTACTCTGAAATCATCTGGTCCTGAACTTTTTTTTGGTTGGAAGACCTAACAACTGCTTCTATTTCCTTAGTGGTTATATAAATACGTTTAAAATTGCTTATCTGGACTTGATTTAATTTTGGTATGTGATATCTATCAAGAATTTTGTCCATTTCTTTTAGATTTTTCAATTTTGTGGAGTACAGGTTTTTGAAGTATAACCTAATGATTGTCTGTATTTTCCTAGTGTCTGTTGTTATGTCTCCTTTTTCATTTCTGATTTTGTTAATTTGGATTCTCTCTCTCTCTCTCTCTCTCTCTTCCTCTCTCTCTCTCTCTCTCTCTCTCTCTCTCTCTCTGCCTTTTGGTTAGTTTGGGTAAGGGTTTGTCTATCTTGTTGATTTTCTCAAAAAACCGATTATTTCATTGACTCTTTGTCTTGTTCTTTTTGTTTTTATATTGATTTCAGCCCTCATTTAAGTGTTCCCTACCATACACTCCTCTCGACTGTGTCTGCTTCTTTTTGTTTTGGAGCTTTTCGGTGTTCTACTAAATCCTAGAATGACATTTCTCCAAATTCTTTATGCAGGCACTTAAGTGCTGTTCACTTTCCTCTTTGCACTGCTTTCATTGTCCCATAAGTTTGGGTTTGTTGTGCATTCATTTTCATTGAATTCCAGAAAGTCTTTAATTTCTTTATTTCTTCCTTGACCCAATGGTAATTCATTGAGAGCTGTTCAGTTTTCATGAGTTTGTAGACTTTCTATAGTTTGTGTTGTTGTTAGTGAACTCCAACTTTAATCCATGGTGATCTGATAAGATTCAGAGGTTTATTCCAATTTTTGTATATTGTTAAGACTTTCTTTGTGACCAAGCATGTGGTCAATTTTAGAGAAGGTTCCACGGGGGTACTGAGAAGAAGGTATATTCTTTTTTGTTTGGGTGAAATGTCTGTAGATGTCTCTTAAGTCCATTTGAGTCAGAACATCTGCTAGTTCCCTTATTTCTCTGTTAAGTGTCTGCCTGGCAGACCTGTCTCTATTGGTGAGAGTGGGTGATTGAAGTCTCCCACTATTAGTTGTAGAGTTTAATGTGTGATTCAAGCTTTAGTAATGCTTCTTCTACAAATGTGGTTGTCCTTGTATTTGGGCAAAAATGTTCAAGTATTGAGACATCATCTTCATAGATTTTTCCATTGATGAATATGAAAATTCATACAGTCTTCTCTGTCTATTTTGATTAATTTTTCTTTGAAGTCTATTTTGTTAGATATGAGGATAGCTACATCCAGCTTGCTTCTTCAGTCCATTTGATTGGAAAATCTTTTTCCAACCCTTTATTCTGAGCTAATGTCTGTCTTTGCAGTTGAGGTGTGTTTCTTATATGCAGCAGAAGGATGGATCTTGTTTTTTGTATTCATTATGTTGTCCTGTGTCTTTTTGTGAGCTGCCATTTGGGTGCTGAGAATGGAACCCAGGTCCTCTAGAAAAGTAGCCAGTGCTCGCCTTAACTGCTGAGCTATGTCTCCAGCCCCAGCCTGTGTCTTTTTATCAAGTCCATAGATATTGAGGGAATATTAATGACCAGTGATTGGTGATTGTTAATTTCTGTTGTGTGTTGTTATTATTGTTATTGTGTGTGTGTGTAGTGTGTGTGTGTGTGTGTGTTCCCCTCTGGTATGGGATTATCTATTGCCTGTGTTTTCACAGGTGTAACTAACTTCTTTGGTTGGAATTTTTTCTTCTAATACCTTTCTATAGAGCTGGCCTTGTGGATAGATATTGATTAAATTTGATTTTATCATGAAATAACTTGTTTTCTCTATCTATGAAAAATGAAAGCTTTCTTGGGTATAGAAGTTTGGGGTGGCATGTACCATCTCTTAGAGTCTGCAAAGAGGTCTGCCCAGCTCTTCTGACTTTAGAGTCTTCATTGAGAAGTAATTCTATAAGGTCTACTATGTTACTTGGCATTTTTCCTTTGTAGCTTTTAATATTCTTTCTTTATTCTGTATGTTTAGTATTTTGATTATTATGTGGCAAAGGGACATTTTTTTTTCTGGTCCAGTCGATTAGTGTTCTGTAAGCTTCTTATACCTTTATAGGTATGTTCTTCTTTAGGTTGGGAAAATTTTCTTTCTATCATTTTTGAATATATTTTCTGAGCCTTTGGGCTGGGATTCTTTTCCTTCTTCTATTCCTATTATTCATAGGTTTAGTCTCTTGATAGTGTACCAGATTTTCCTGATAAATTGTGTTAGGAATCTTTTAGATTTAAAATTTTCTTTGACTGATCAATCTATTCCCTCAATTGTATCTTCAATGCTGAGATTCTCTCTTCCATCTTTTATATTCTGTTGATGATGCTTGTGTCTGTAGTTCCTGTTCATTTACCCAGATTTTCTATTTCCAGAATTCCCTCAGTTTGTGGGGTTTTCATTTTTATTTTTGTTTTGTTTTCTTCTGTTTCCATTTTCAGGTCTTGAACAGTTTTTGTTTGTTTGGGTTTTTTTGTTTGTTTGTTTCCATCAACTGTTTGTTTTTTCTTCATTTTCTTGACATTCTTTAAAGAGATTTATTGATTTCCTCCAATTTTTTGGTTGTCTTTTCCTCCATTTCTTTAAGAGACTTTTTTTTTCATTTCCTCTCTAAGGACCTCTATCATCTTCATAAAGTTATTTTTAAGGTTGTTTTCTTGTGCTTTGGCTGTGTTAGAATGTTCAGGTCTTGCTGTTGTAGAATGGGCTCTGGTGGTAACATATTGCCCTTTCTGATATTGATTGTGTTCTTACACTGGCATTTACATTTAGGCATCTGGATTTGGGGTAATTTAAATCTATATGTTTGTCTTTGTTGGATGGGTGTTTTGTTCCTTGGTTTCCATTTCTCTCTGGTCTTCTGGCCTAAGTGGCCCAAGGGTTCTGGTGAATGGCAAGACTTCAGGTCCTATAGGGTGTCTGTTGGTGTTTTGTGGGCTTTGTGTCCCTTGGTCCAGTCTGGCCCATAGGCCCATCTCTAGATTTAGTCTGGCCTTCAGTAACACCTGAGTCTTCTTCTGGGGTACCTAGAACCAGCTTGCTCTGGTAGAGCTACTGGAGCTGTCTTTCAAATGGTGTAGACTGTACTTGGGCCTATGGTGTCTGTTTTTTCCAACTGTGTGGACTGTGTCTGGGCCTATAGAGTCTGCTGGAGTTCTGGGAAGGGCCCTGGTCTACTGGTGAGGGTGGTTGTGGCTGATATAGTTTGTACCTCAGTAGCAAAAGTCTTCTGGGGTTGGGAGCAGGACCCAGCAGCAGCAGGGCCAGGGACAAGCTGGCATGGTTTGGCCTGTTGAAGGGTCATGGAAACAGAATTGGGAGTGGGGTACATTTCCACTGGTAGAACCTGTCACTCACCCATTCTGGATTGTGTGGCCTGGGCCTGCTTGGCAGAAGTCTTCTGGAGTTAGGAGGAGGGCCCAGCCTAGGGGGTGGGACTAGCTTGAAGGCCTGGGATTGGGGATGTGTTAATACTTCTTGTGATTACCCTGGTAGTGTCAGCATCCACTGCAGAAGAATTGTTCCCCATGATAACCACTGGAAATTACTTCAGTGACTCAACCCTAGAAAAGGAAAGACATGGTCACCTTTGATAGGAATTCCAGTGCCCCCATGGTCCTGCATGCCCAGCAGGACACTTAGTCATCTCCGACTAGTCATTTCCAGGTGATATGTCCTGCGTGACCCATGCCCCATGGTTACACAGTCACACAGTCAGGAGGACTTGACCATGTGATCTAATGTGCATGCATGGAATAGCCATGTGGGCCTGTATGTGCAGGTGTGTCCTGGCCTTTATAAGGTGGCCCCCTGTTCCCCACTCTCTTTCTTGCGCGTGTCCTTCCACAGGCCTGATTACATCTATCCCTTTCTCTTTGTCTTGATAAAAAAAAAAAAAAAAAAAAAAAAAAAAAAAAAAAAAAAAAAAAAAACCTTGTTAGTGGATTCTGTCATGTGTCATGACTTTTCCTTGGGGGACAAGAGCACCCTGAAAAAAACATCAACCTTGTCACCCAAACTGCTCTTTTGAACTTGGGAAAAGAGATTCCAAACAAAGTTTAGTGACAAAGCTGAAGTCATTTTCACAGATGACGTGTGGGCCTTTCCCAGGGGTGAGGGTGAAGGTAAGACTGTGCCTGAATGCTTCTTTTTCCCAGTTTATACACAACTTTCCAAGCCACATTTGGCAAAGTTGCCTTCAAGAGATTTAATGGCTTCCAGGTTTGAGAGAAGACATGTACTGGGACAAACTGACATCATCTTTCCTCAGAAACACTACTGTGCTTGACTTAAGCTTCAGAGAGGAAATGCTGGCAGTTGTCTTCCAATCTTCATCCAGGTCAGAAGAAAATTTTCATCAAGCACGCACTGTTCAGGCCTGTCGGCAGGAGCAGCTCACGCTTGAGAGAAACCCGCGGGGGCCCTGCAAGCCCTAAGCGCTCCTCAGTTGCTGACTGTCTAGTTAGCTTCCTTCATGTGGAGTAAATCTTCAGAATGGTTGGATTTGACTTTCTGTGGGCAAAATAGGATGGAGCTAGGCCCTTGTATTGTAAATAGTTGTCAATGGGTTTTTGTTTGTTTGTTTGTTTGTTTGTCTAAACAAACAAACAGATTTCTGATTGGGGTATGTCTTTTTCAAGTAGCCTGACTACACAATATGGACAGGGAACATGTTGATCTTGTTGGCTGAATGTAAACTCCACAAAGAAAGGCAGGGCTTGTTTGGCTTCAATCATAACTTATTCGCTGACGTTGCACACATTCTGAGTGAATACATCATTTTCCGGAGGACAAAATCTGCTACCTCTGTTGTCATCCAAATGGAAGACAAGGCTACTTTCCTGTGCTGTGGGATACCTGGGATGTTTGTTTTGCTTTCCTCTCATAAGACCCTTGCATCAGCAGGAAGGGAAGTCCTGTAGGCTTGTACAGATGCAGACATGCCAGGCAAAAATGGGGAAAGGAGTGTTCTTGAGAGCTTTGCCCTCCAGCAGAACTGAAAAATGGGAGGATTGGGAAAGAAAAGCATTGGAAACAAAGACATTCAAGAAAGTTTTCTTCTTTATTCATCATTTTTATTACTCTGCACATGCCACTTCGCAAATACAGAGATAGATCATTTAGGCTAAACCTTAGGAAATTAAAATTTGGGAAGGAAGATAAGTGTACTAGAGACAAAGGGGGTCTGCTTAATTCGATTATACAGTCCCCCCAAGGTGAAACCCTGAAATAATAAGTCCAACTTGAGAAGGGAATGAGCGGTAAGAGGTATATACCATTTTCCCCTCGTAGTTTAGGTCTAAATAAAATCAAAGAAGACTGGAGGTGGAGGAAATGTTTTCCTTCATCGAGAGTTTTCTTTGTAAGGTGCGGGCTGGAGGAAGGGCCAGCAGAGCTGCAAACTGAAGATACAGTAGGAAAGGAACCATCAGCTTATGGAGACTCTGAATGGGATGATAAAGGACGTCCCCAACATAACCCTCCCAGAGCAATAGAGAGCCGGTTCCCCTGTCTTAACTTAGTTCTGTTCAGAGCTGGGAGTCTCACAGTGCTGTCTTCTGAAGAGGCATTGTCAGAAGATGAAACAATCCTATACCTCATGTTCCCATCCCATCCCCTTTGCCCCCCACCCCGCCTCCAGTTTACCTAGGAGAGGGTGCCTGAACTGGTTCTCCTGTAATCACTGTAATCAGATGGGTGACTACCCTAATTGTTATTATCGAACCTTCATCCATCAACTGACAGAAGCAGATACAAAAATCCACAGACAAGCACTGGGTAGAGATCTGAGAGTCCAATTGAAGAGAGGAGGAGGGATTATATGAGCAAGGGGGTCAAGATTATGATGGGGAAACCCACAGAGATAGCTGACCTGAGTTCCTGAAAGCTCACAGACTCTAGATGGACAGCTAGGGAGCCTGTATGGGACTGACCTCGAGCCTCTGCATGTGGATGATAGTTGTATAGCTTAGTCTGTTTGTGGGGCCCCTAGCAGTGGGACCAGGACCAGTTGCTGATGCATGAGCTAGCTCTTTGGGACCTATTCCCCATGCTAGATTACCTTGCTCAGCCTTGATGCAGGGCATAAGAGCCTGGTCCTGCCTCAACTTGATATGCCATGCTTTGTTGTTCCATGGGAGGCATTACCCTTTCTATGGAGAAAGAGCAGGAGTGTATGGGGGGGGTAGAAGGGAGGGAGGGTGAGGGAACAGGAGGAGAGGAGGGAGGGGAAACTGTAGTTGGTATGTAAAATAAATAAAGAATTAATAAAAACAGGATGAGACAGTCCTGCAGTATAGCTTGTAGGACTGACACCTTTATGGAGACAGTTCAATAGGATCATAGTGCAGCATCACTCCATACACATCGTCTACTTCACATTTGGATTAATTACTTCATGATAGCTAGAGAAAAAAATCATTATACTAATCTATACCTCTTGAGAACAGGCTTTTTAGTGAATTGTTTTCTACTCTCTTAAGATATCAGCACTTGACACTATGGGGCTGCTATCGCTGAAGTGATGAGATGAGGCCAAGAAAATCTTTGGCTTTGTTGGAAAATAAGCAAGGGCACCATGGTATGCAAACTTCCACATTCAGGATGGTGAGATTCCAAATGAAAACAAGAGATCAGAAACAAGTTCAGGTGACCCTCTGTGACATGTCCTTCCATGAAGATGGAAAAATATCTCAGATTATCATTAATTATGTCAATGAGAAAACAGGACCTCAAGCATCCACTTAGTGTGTGTGGTACAGTATATGGAAAAGCTGTGTGCTTCACCCTACCTAGCTCTTTAGTAAACAAGTTCATGGACATGGGGTGGAAATCCAACACTGCTGGACATGGAGATCATCCCTGAGACGCTCCCTGTCCTCAGCATATGTGTTTTGTGGTTAATAAACATTTATTTATAAAACTACCTTGGAAATTAGATATCTTATTCTGTGATATAATTACCAACAGAAATGAGAGGACGTTCCTGCCACAAAATATATTTTGTCCATCTAAAAGGCTACCTTAAGATTTGAATAAAATAACTTGCAAAGATCAGCAATTCTATTTCCTTCATTAAAATTAGAAATATGTGTTCACCACATAGATTAGAAAATACAGAGTGAATCTAGAGAGACAAAAGAATTATTTGTAACTGTAACAGATGTCATGATACACAGCAACTTAATATTCTATTTTGCTTATATAAAATAATGTCATTTTTTTTCAAGTTTTTAGACCACATCTGACAAATCTAAAAACATTGTATATGTTAGATTGAACCACCTGAAATTGTAGTGACTGTCTTATTAGTGGGCTTATTAGTCTTATATAATTGGGCTGATAGTAAGCCGCTCAATGCCATTTTACTGTGTTAAAAAAAAAACTCTCCAAAATACTAAGATAAATTTACTCAGAAAAATAATCTAGCACAAGAGAAGCCAATTAAACCGTGTATTATCCAGCACTAAGTTTTCTTTATTTTCTTAAAAAATATACAATAAAAGCTTTGGCAACTTCTTTTCATTTACCATCTTCTTTAACAGTCAGAGGAAACATTTTCTGTTTTGTTAGCTATTTGGATCCATCTTGGAATTGTTTGGCCCTGAACTTGGTATTCGGTTTTAGGGGTGTTTATTGCTTTATTCGTTTATTTTAGAATTTCTACGTGAGTCTCTATTTACATCATTTCTACCCTCCCTCCTACCCTCCAATTCTTCCATATCCCCTACTCCCTCCAAAAGAAGAAACCCTCTTCTTTAATTATACTGCTACATAGATACAACATACTGAGTTCATTTGAGGTTGCTTGTTTATACATGTCTTCAGGATTCACCACTTGAGATTGAATAACATGTCAGTGAGTTTATCCCTGGAGAAAATTCAATATCTTCCTCAGCAGCCTTTAATTTTCTGTAGCTTTTCATCAACAGGTGGGATCTTGTTGGCATGTCCAGTGGAGTTGTCATTATGTAGGTCTTTTTAAGGCAATTGTATCATTGAGATTTCATGGGTGTAGTTTTCTTCTCATGTGTAGGATACACTATCTAGCCATAGGTGTCCAGGCCCTCTTCCTGCCCCTGTTCCTCAATACCTATCAGGTGTAGGCTGTTTGTTTTTTTTACAAAAACGTACTAGTTTTATGTGGGGACTCCACCGTCACTTATTTCCCTCCATTTTGACAGGTTGTGAGTCTCTGTAATAGTTTCCATCTGCTACAAAGGAAGCTTCTTTTCTTTTCTTTTTCCAAGACAGGGTTTCTCTGTGCAACTTTGCACCTTTCTGGAAGTCATTCTTGTAGCCAGGCTGGCCTCCAACTCACATAGATCTGCCTGCCTCTGCTCCTGAGTGCGGGGATTAAAGGTGTGCGCCACACCACTTGGCAAGAAGCTTCATTATTTATGGGTGAGAGTTACACTTGTCTGTATGTATAAGGATAAGAATTTAGGATCCAGTTAGATATTATAATGATTTAGGAAAATGGTAGTAGCAGATTCTTCTCTAGGATCTATGATCCAGACAGCTACGGGTAGCTGGGCGTAGTGGATAGCTATTCTAATTATGACCTTGAAGCACTTTTCCTAGAGAGGCAGCAGGTAACTGCTACACCCACCTATGACCTTGAACTACATGTCCCTGGAGTGTGGCCTCTAGGACCTTCAGACCTGGGATACAGGTACACGTTGCTCTCTTTGCAGCTTCGTGATTTGGATGCTGAGACAGACCAGACAGATCTCGGACCAGGATGATCAGCAGTGATCACAGCTCGGTTTTTCAGGCTGTATTGAGTTTTATCTTCTAGTAAAGTCCTTTGCCTGTTATACAGACTCAGTGGATTTCTAGCAATAGCTTGATGGGTCTCCAGTACCAAGCATGAATATCCTCCTGTTGGGCGGGCCTTACGTCCAATTAGACAGCTGTTGGTTACCCCAAATGATAGTCCTACTATTGCACTTTGGAGATACCTTGCTGAGCCAGTCATGCTACAGCTTGTAGGCTTTATAGTCAGGTAGGACTACTGATTGCTTTTATTGTTGGGCAGCTTCAGCTTATGTTACACTTCCTATAGTATGCAAGCCAGTCCACATGGAGAGGTTTCCAGGTCAGTTCCAACTTGATTCCTACAAGTCCTGAGTCCAAAGTATATGACTCCAAAGCAAAAGGGTCTTACCTTCAAGTCCTGAGAAGCAAACAAGGACAATGACAATAGGATGTATCATTTTGGGAGTCTCTTGAACTTCCTAACCAATCACTCAAAAAGTGGTTTCCTACATCTGGCGTTGGAAGTTTTGTTAGATAGTCTGTGAATCTATGGGAAGCATTATCCCTTTGTGTGCTATAACACCATCTAAACTGTATGCTACACACATATACATTCATATACTGTATACTGTTTAAGTAAGTAAAAGGAAAGTACCAATGCATACTTTACAGCTACAATTTTAGATGTGGCATGAATGTTATGTCATAGAGAACAGAAAGAACAATGAAGGAGTTTGAAGTTGAAAAACAAGTCAAAATTAATATTTATCCAGCTTGTTATTAGCCAGTTCAGTTGATTCATTTGTCTCATTTTCCACATATGTGAAATAGAATGATAAAATAAATAATTTACCAGATCTTTCTGACTACTTAGCAATCTCTAGCTAATACATAGTAACCATTCAGTGACTGGCCTAAATAAAAGTTCTTGTTTATTTTTATGTCAATGAGTTTTTCCTTCTTATATTATTATAGTATGACTCTTAAAAATATATAATGACTAAATCAAAGCAGAATTTCTAATAATGGCCTTCATTTAATAGTGGATCATTATTTAGATAAGACATGAAAACATCTAGAAAAAATATTCTTCAGTACCAGACCACTGCCTTCCTATAGCGATATATGATACATTTGGCTAGAAATTTAAAAGTGAATTTTTGATATGATGTTTTACATATTTTTTCTTTATAATATCATACTGACATATTGTTCCTATAGCACATCTGGACAGAAGGAACTGCACAGTAGCTTTGGAATTAGTAGTAGTAATCAAAGTATTAATGAGTTTTATGTGTGAATATTGTAATTTTTAGTTTCATTTTTGTTGCTGTGATAAAAAATACAGTGAAAAAGGAAATTTAGGGAGAAATGGTTTGTTTTAGAAAAAGTTTAGACTCATAGAACAATTGCAAAATTATATAAAAATGTCCTGCATACTCTCTACAAAGTCCCCCCAGTATTGACGCCATACCACAGTGTTGATTAATTTTGTCACATTTATAGGATTTAGATGCAATAGAAACAAATATCTTGGGATGTCAATAAGGGTCATTTAACTTGGTTAATTGATGTGGGAAGATCAAGTCTAAATGCAGTCAGTATCATTCCATGGTTTGGAATCCCAGAAAGACTAAAAGGAAAAGGCTAGCTGAGCACAAGAATTCATTCAATGTTTCATGACTGTGGGTGGAAAGTGTCCAGCTGCCTTTTGCTCCTGCCTTAGGTCTTCCTTGCCACGACGAACTGCACTCTCTGTAACTGTGAGCCACACTAAATTATTCATTCTTAAATGCTTTTGTATGGTATTTTGTCACAACAAGACGAGTAATGAATATAATCATGTTTGTTTTATCATTACTCCAATGCATTGTAATATAATTAATAAAAATTAGGAACCTGTCTTCAACACAGTGCTATTAAGTAGTTCTTAGACTTTAATAAAATTTTATCAACCTCTCTGTTGTTATCCTTTACAAATAAAGAAAACTAAAATATTCTTATATAAGATACTCAGTATTTGATTTGCCACTTCTCTAGAATTTCCTGTCATCTTAAACATGTATTCAATCTTTTTGTTGGTTTTTCATAACTCTGACATTTTCTTTAGAGAACTGCCCTGATGTTTCTAAAATGCTCCTCAGTTTGAGTTTTCTGATGTTTCTTCATAATTAGATTCATTCTGAGGATTTCTGGTGGCAATTCCACAGGGAAGACAGTGGGTCACACCAGGGCGTGTGATATTGACTTACACCAGAATGCTGATGTTCACTCTGACCACTTGCTGAGACACTATCCACCTGCTTCTTCAGTGTGAAATCTCCTTCTTACTTCAACATTGATTATCTTATAAAAGATTATTTGAGACAATATAAATATCCTGCTTGTCATTATAGTGTTACATAAAAGTTCTGGTATTCATTGATGAGTCTTGCCTAAAATGATTAGTAGGGTATTTATTTTAGTTTTAATGTTTTTGGCTCACTGAGGCAGAGTTTCATGAGTATATCCTAAGATGGCCTCAAACTCTGTAGATTGAGCAGCCTCAAAGATGAGAATCCTGTGCTTCATCCTTCTGAATGTTGAGATTTTAGGTTTGTACAACCATACCCAGATTTAATAAGGTTTTTTTAAAACTCCAATCCTTCCTTCCCTATTTGTAAATTGGAATCTTCCATTTAGAAGTCATTTTGTCTCACCCACAACATACTCACTCACTCATTTATATCAGTCTGCACTCCTAGATTCTTATTTTAGTCTATGGGTAATAATAACCCGTTACTATCATTATTTTTGTATCTAAATCATCTCATATTTGGACAATGAAGGCCACTTTAAGTTGATTTTATGTCCTTTTTATATATAATATTCTTTCTTGAGCACTCTCCTAACTTCTCACATAAGTGATGTGTTAGAATAATCATACTCTCTGTGTCTCAGCCCTGAAATGATCCATCTCTTCCCCTCCCTGGAGAATGGTCTGTAAACAAGATCTGAGCCCTAGGTGTGCTGACTATTACTTAGGCATAATTGTGTCTCATACAAGGGCTTTTATTCAAGAGCTAGAAACTGTGTTTGCATACATTTTCCTATGCTGATCATCAATCATTAACCTGTCCATTGATATAAATTGACAAACATACAAATATGTTAATAACTGCATCTCAAGTTGTGAAAACAGCCTGATATAACAGCTCTTCTAGACCTATGTTTTAAGTGTTACTCACTGACAGAGTACTCTGACTTCAATATGATATTAAGCTACTATTAAAGGTGAAGCTTTAGTACTTTAAAATATATCTGTATTTGTCATTACTTATTTTGGGACCTGAAAATGAAGGGAGACATTTTTGGAAACACTATGAGCATAATAGCAAATTAAAAGCCATGTGGAATGGTGTGATGTCTGCTAGGAGTGCCCAATTACAGAATGGTCGATCCACTGGCCAGAGTCAACACAGTTCCTAAAGCAATCCAAATCCTTCTTTCCATTATGTAGTCAGATGCATGCAGACATGGATACCAACAACTGGAACTTAATACTGACTGCTTTGCATTGGTTACTCAAAGAAGAGACACTTGTTGACTTAATTTTTGCGGAGCACTTGTATAGTGAATTAAAAATAGCAAGACCTATGCTCCCGAACTTCTGAATGCCAACATTTACAGCAAGGTCCTTGAAATACCCTGTAATCTTATGAAATCATATGCCTAGCATAAAAATGCTCTGTATTAAAGTCACCTGTTACTTGTTTTCTGCTGACTTGGGCCCCCATTTGCTTTGTGCACTCATTCAGATACATTATATTTTTATGCCCAAGTCTTTCACCTGCCATAAAGCACCATCACCGTGCTGCCAGCTAAGCTTTCTATCTTAGAAGTGCTGAGAACACATGCAAATAAAGACCCCATGTTAATGCTATCATGCTTGAAAGCAAGCATGAGAACTCCCAGGATTCACATCTAGAAACACAACTAAAGTTTAGTTTACAAAACAGATATTCTAACATGTTCATTGGTCATTTTCCAAGATCTACTGAGTATAAGAGGAAAACTTTGTTTCCTCATATTGTAAACTTATAATTCTGGAAGACTTTAGCTTTTTAGATAACCCAGAGTAAACACTGCAATATTGTTGACAGTGAGAACCCTTCCTTTTTCTATGATAGCTGGGACATTATTCCAAATGTATGTGAACATCAGGTACTTGTTTTTGGATCTTTGTAAAGCATCAGCCATATCTCTGCTCATCATTGCACACTTTTCCCATGTGCCTTGACCTAATATCCATATCATTCAAATCACCCATGTGTCACTGTTAGAAAACCCGTTTATTGGTGATGAGACAGGCACTTAAGCATTCAGGGCCTTTCCATGCCCAGTTAATAGACCTGGGTATTCAATGTTGAACATGTTTTAGAGTTTGACCATATTTGTCCACTTAATCTCACCTAAAACTTTGGAGAATGGTAGTTTTCAGAATTAAGAATATTTTAGATTGTAGAGAGAGGTATAATGGATGTATAATATTTAGTGACCTCAATGTAGCTCTTGTAATGGCATGGCATACACTACTATTTCTGTAATAAATTGCATAAATATTCCCAGTGGAAATAATAAAACCTATATATAACCTCATACTAATTCAAGTAAATTTATACCATTACTACTAAACGATTTTAGGTCAGTTCAAGTTTTGTTACCAAATATGTGTTTTTAGATTTGGGTCATTGCAAAATATCTCTTTAGATTATTCTTCTTCCAAGAATCAGCAAAGTTTAAATATAGAGCACCAAGTAGCAAATATTTTCGGCTTCTTCAGCTATCTGCACTCTGCAATTTTCCCCTTGTATGTTATGCAAATGGGAGCAGTTGTGTTTTAATAAAGCTTTACTTCAGACACATCCTGTAGGCCGGATGCAGCCTAGGGCGATGGTTGGCCAACTCCTTGTCTGCACCATCTTTATTGTTTCAACATTGTGTGCTGTGTGCTCCAGGGATACTGTCCAGTTTGTCCGGTTTACAATAACGCTTTCTGAATTAACATTTTGAGAATGAGAAGACTTAGAAGGGAACATGATCTCTGGACTTCCTATGTTTATTCTGTCAACTCTTTTAATATAACAATATAAAATCACATTTAACAATATGGATTTGGAACAGAGCCCAGATTTGAATAAAATATGGATTTTAAATGGTAGTTTACATCCTGGTTATTATTAGGTAATGTTAGCATTTGCAGGCAAGATATGGTTAGGGTCTGCTTGTATCAGTACCTACTGGGCTAATGATTTGGAGGAAAATGGATACTGTTTTAGTTTGGTATTCCTTAACTGAAGACATCAGAAGGAGCATTTGTTTTCTAGGTATTCTACTTGCTTGATTTGTGTTCATTTAATTAGAGAAAGTATGCCATTGAGCCAAAACAGACAATCAGATTGTTCATGAGATTTGCACTTTTCAACAAAATGTAAAATAAGACTAGCAAATTAAACTCAGTGACTTGTTCTTAAGGGCAGTGTCTGGTATTTACCATCAAAATGAGAATTACAGATCAGTGTCCTGTATGGATGACCTCCTGGAATGCTGAAACATTATGGGTATAGATGACTGTTTGAACATTTGGGTAAATTTTAACTCACAACTATAGCCAACCTTTTGACATTCCAACACTGGACATTACCATGTAGAGTTCATGCTCAAAAAATCATATTATCAAGTTGCAAAACAAATCCCCATACTGTTTTAAATAAGTTTAAGGTTTTCTGTTGGGCCACATCAGTTATTCTTGGTCACATCAATCTTTCTGTGGCCTGTGTACCTGGAACAATACCTTTAGGAAGGAAGAAGAAAAGCCTCATAGACTCTGCCATGAATAGCTACTCTTTCAGCATAGCAGTATGGAACAGGTAAACAGAACAACTCTGAGGATTACCATTTTCACCAATTACCTACTACGCTGGCTGCATAGTAGCCCACACAACCATGGCGTGTGTTCACACATCTTCCCCTAGCTAGTCCATCTTTGCTAGGTTAGGTTGATGAGCTGCCGCTGTGTGTGTGTGTGGGGGGGGGGGAGTCTACCTTCATTTGTTCTTGACTAGTTGTATGAGAATTAAACCAGATAATGTCATTTTAGGAGTAATAATATTTTCAAACACTGACAAGTTTATTCTGTTCTCTTGTACATCTTGGGGTAGTTTTCCAAATGTTCTTTATATGTCTTCATGTCTTGCCTTTCCTGATAAATATGAACTCCAATAGAATAAGAGCAAGTCTTGTTTTTCATCTGCAATCTCAATTTCTCTACTAGTGCTTGACCTTGTAGATCCAAGATTTCATAATAAATAAATGTCCATTAACGTACAATTATGTGCTGGCAATTTAAAGTCAATTCAGATGAAAATGATGAGAAATTATATATTGACACCCCTGGTTGGCACGGCAGCAGGGAAGAGAAGTATGGTTGCAGTGCCACACACACTTAGTGTCTTTGAACAGATTTGGCTTAGCCAAGTCTGAGAAGATATACAAAATAAAGTGTTGATGGCAGAAAATGAATGTGTAATGTCTCCCAGATTTAACCTGGTGACTAAATGATTTGATTCTATTAATGGGCTGTCGATTTATACCAATCGTTTCTCTTTAAAAGCCTTTCACTTACCAAATCAAGAATAACTTAAGCTTGGAAATCATTTACTAGGGTTTAGAGTGAACCTGATGAGAATGGCCTAGCACTAAGGAAAAAAAGACAGTAAGTTATTTCTAAATGATGCAGTTATTAGCAGAAAGACTGATAAACTGAAAGTCTGGTAACAGCCACAGGTACAGAATGCACTATGTCTCATTTCTTCCCGTCTAAACATGGCAGGCAGATGCTACCCACCTCCCTCCATCCATCTGGAAACAAGGGCCACATAGCTACAAGACAATGACATCTACCCAGCTGCCAGGACTGTTCAGTAAATGAAAAAATCCCAACTCTGAGCACATTGCCAATTTTTATTATGTTTAAGGCAGGCAGTAATTTCAGTTTTCAATTCCACTAAGTAATAATAGTTATTAATTAGTAAATTAGGCCAATGGGTTCTAAAGGTGAGTGAACAGAATGATTAAAAAGGAGAGAGAGGAAATTCACAGATAATGCTCAAGCTTCATAGAAGCCTGCCAGGATTGGGAGTTTATGTTTGTGCATCTCTCCAGAATGGATTGCTGCACTTAAGCGCAACTCACATCACCTACAGTACTGTCTGTTCAGTAATCGCAGCAAAGTGAGGGACTGCACCATATATTGTCATAAAGATGCCAAGAAATGAAGGGAGATGTTCGAGGGCTGAGTGTTAACACTTACATTTTAAGTCTGGGGGCATTAAATCCCGGGAGGAGGATCCCTGAGAGTTCCTGCTCATTCCAATACAGGGCTTTAGACATGTCTCAAGTAAAGGCTTGACATCAACTGGAAGGAGGCATTCTGGACTCCAGGGAAGTCTCATTGTTTTCAGGGTTAAATTTTGAGCTTTATATTTCAAATATGATAGCCTTCATGGAGGTCTGTGGACTGCCCACAGAGTACTTGCCATGAACAGATATAAATGGTGACACAGTCCCTGAAATATCACCAGGAACTCGTGAAAGATTTGAAATGCTAAAACTGAAGTTTAGCATGCAGTGTTCCAGATGGCCACAAATGCAGGTAACATATCTTAAGGCTGTTGGAATATATTTCTGATTCTAAAAGAAGTAGAAAAGTGTGAAAATCAGTTCAGTTCATTCTGAAGATATAAAAACAATAGAAATTTGCTAACGTTAAAAGTGATTTATAGAAAAAAGTGTATGGATACAAACTAAATGCAGGCATGAGACAGACTATTTCTATATTGGCAAAGAGAACTGAAGTGTTAAGACAGATTCCAGACTATTCTTTTATAAGAAAAAATAGCATATTCATACTCTCCTATTAAAATTTATCATCTACATGAATTTAGTTTATTTAATGAAAATTTCATCTATTTTACCATGTTTATAAAAGTCAGAAATGAGACTTGATTGAGACTTTAAGACAATTTCCCTGTCCAATTGTTCTTTCTATCAGAATACCCTTCACCTGCTTCGATGCTCTCCATGATCCTTCAGTGAATATTGGCATTTGAAGTTACTTTTGTCCTTCTACCTCTCATTTTTCCTTTTTATTTTTATTTTTGTCTTGTCTGACTATTTGCCTTTAAGCTCACCATGATATAACAGAAAGAGTGTTTTTTTTTTTTTTTCATCTGACAGAAGCTAAATCTTGATTCTAATATTCCTTTAGCTATTTTGACCTTGGGAAATTGATCAGTCTCTGAACATCTGTCTCCTCAAATGTGATGTGGGCAACATGTACTATGTCCCTCACAGGGCAGTTTTGAGTTTACTTGATGCCAGCAAAATTTTGTTCTTAATTTTAAAAAGGAATGAAGTCAAAGTTGGTGAGTAGGTGTATTGGCAGCTTTTATTGTGTTAGACTAGACTAGCCAGGATCCTTTCTACAGGCTGATAGACAATGAAGCTATGATCACTGAGATTAAGTATTTAAATATTTCACTTACACACACACAGTGCTTTAAGAACAGTTTGTGAACTTAGATTTAGTATATTTAGGGATTTCCTGTCTATGCCTATTTCCACTTTCCACATTTGTAGCTGAAGTTTTTCTGTGTCTCATCTGGCCTGTGGTCAGGACAAATCTCTCTCACCCGCTGATCCTGCAGCCACTTGGACCCAAGTGAACACACAGCAGCTTATATTATTTACGAACTGTATGGCCATTAGTTCAGGCTTATTACTGACTAGCTCTTACACTTTAATTAACCCATAATTCTTATCTATGCTTAGCCAAGTGGCTTGGTACCTTTTCTCAGTCCTGTCTTCACATCTTGCTTGCTCTGTGTCTGGCTGGTGACTCCTGACTCAACCTTCCTCTTCCCAGAATTCTCCTTGTCTGCTTATCCCACCTATATGTCCTGCCTGGCTACTGGCCAATCAGCATTTTATTTATCAACCAATCAGAGCAACACATATTCACAGCATATAGAATGACATTCCACAGCACTTCCCCTTTTCTGTCTAATCAAAAAGGAAGGTTTTAACTTTCACAGAGTAAAATTACATATAACAAAACAGTTATCAAGCAAGAATAACAGTTACAATATCTAGTCTATTGGTATTTGGCAAAACTAAAGAAAATATTCTACATATCCTATATTTGTGAGTCAAAAGTTTCATATTTAATTTATCTTTTATCACAACCAAGGAAAATTATAACTATCTAGTCTTCAACTACATCAAAGACCCCAGAAGGACATAATATTACCTAGGTATATAAGAAATATATTGTAAGCAACTTCCAAAACTCTAGAATGACAGAAAGAGCTGTCTGCCTAGACAGTCACCCAAAGTTCCTCATTGGAGTGTCTGTCTTCAGCCCATAGGCCTAGAGTCTCTCAGCTGTTTCTTTCTGTGTCCTGTAGAATGTCTGGCAGTTTCTTTTGTGAAGCAGGAACCTGAAGACTGTCTTGCCCTGCAAAGTTCAGTGGTCACCTTCTTATGGGTCCTGCATATCCAATTTATACAACATATTGTTAATCAGTCAATGCAAGGGTATTTTTCCCCCAATGGCTAACTTTTGCCACAAAGAAATCAAATTTTATAATGAGTTTCTTCAATGCCCATTATCTTCTCTGAAGTAGATTGGTGCCGCCAGGAGGAGACATGTTTATTTATCATATTGGTTTATTTATCAACCAATCAGACCAACACACATTCACAACATACAGAATGACATTCTACAGCACACATTAGTTTATAAATCTATTTCATATATCTATCTCCATTCAATTATTTTTATTTTAAATATTAAATTACTAGGGAAACAATCTAATTTGCCATAGAAAAATAGAAGATCTGCCCACAACACTTTATTTGAATCCTTTCTCTAGTTTTGATTCGAATATATAAAGAATGTAAGACTTAAACTGTTAACATTCTCTTAGTCAAAGGCAAAAATTAACACCTATTTTGCAAGAGTGTCTTAAGAGTCACTGGGAAAGAGAAGATAAAGATGAGCTAAATAAGATTTGAAGTAAGGCCAAGTATGTCACGAGAAGTTAAGCCAATCTTGTTCTTGAGGTACCAATCAACTCAATCAACCAAACACATAGAAACAAAGTTACTTGTCAAGAATCTCAGCATCTAGTATCCAAGTACCAATTTATTATTTATCAATTGATATTGAACATCAAATATTTCTGTGTTCATCTCAGGATGTGACCTATAAGCTCCTAGAATCTCACTCACAGCAATGAAGCAAAGTTCAGCAAAGAAGTTGGCTGGATTGGAAAAGTAGTTGAAGGTTAAAACACTTCTCAGAATCTTCACCAACACTGAACTTTTCTGCTTTAAGGGTTTGTAAAGCAAAAATTCAAATTATTCTATCTCTAAACTACTTAGTCATTTTTTTTCTGACCACCAGTGCAATGTGGCTCTCTGTCCTGTCACCTCATCTGGCACCTACAGCACAGCAGTGTTCAGAACACAGCCCGAAGCTTCCAGTTAAGGTCACCCAAGGCTTATTTTAACTAGATATGCTTGCAGCCCTCAGGCTCCAGTCTGCTTTGCTCATGGAAGCTCAGTTTCTTTTCTACAGTAATAGCTCATTGAGTAAGCATAAGACACCAGACCATACACACACACACACACACACACACACACACACACACACACACACACACACACACTTTTTTTTTCAATAAAATCAGTGGTCCTGAATAACCAGTGAAAAATGTTTCTATTATCTTTGCCTGTTTGCATTTCAAAAACTGTAAGAATGCATTGATTTTTAAGACAATTATTGGGGCTTCCAGAACATATCCTTTTGTTTGGATAGGACTTTTAGAATTAAAAGGTTCATTAGTTGTCCCAAGGGAGGTTTTAATGGTCCAGGACAGGAAAGGGATACGATGGGTTATGGAAATAACAATGTCAAATGTAGTGTAAAATGTGAGGTGAAAAATTGATAAATGCAATCAAATATCTGCAGGTATGATCTTAATGAGTTTATTAAGATCATATAAAATATTCAGGAATACTTATAAGATGTATTTTCATGTTTTGGTTTTATTTCACCGCTTTGTTTAGCCCTTCATTATGTGTCAATTAAGTAATTACACCAAAAAAGTATGTACACAATCCTAAAAGTCACTGGGAACAGAACAATGACATTTTGTGGCATTTGTCATTGAACTTAGAATGTAGGCTCACCTAGAGGAGACAATTAGAAAACTGTTGAACCACGTAGTCACTGCTTAATTGGTATTGGATAGAAGAGATCAAAATGAGATGCTAAAGAAAGTGATGATTTTATAAACAAAAGGCTGGTACTGAAATTGTGAGGGGGTTGGCAGGATGGCTCAGTGGATAAAGGTGCTTGTCACCACTCCTGATAACCCGTGTCCGGTCCCCAAGAATTACGAGGGAAAAGACGAGAACTGACTCCGGTAAACCGTTCTGTGACTGATACACATATGGACATGTGTTCATACACACAGTGAGTGTAGCAAATTTTAAAAATATAAATAAATAGAAATGGTAGTTGGATACGTTTCGGTGTGAGAAAACAGCATTGGGAGAGACCTGGGAACAGAAAATGGACAGAGGGATTCTGCTTGACCACATAAGCAGAAGGGGACTGGGGCTACAGCAGAATAATTTGGAAGGTAAAGCAAAACCCATTTCTAGAACATCATATAAAGTCACGGGCCCGTCAGAACTGATGGCTCCTATGCGATGCACAGCATTGGAGGGACGTGCAGTGTGTGAACACACCCAGTCGGTAGTACTTCTCTGACAGCAAGTGTCGGCATGTCAAAGTTCTCAACTCTTGTTTCTAGGTACATTTTATGACAACACAGAAGAAAATGCATAAAATCATCAGAGAACTCACAGGATTCTCTAAAAAAAATTTTATGGAAATTGAGAATGGGGATGGTTTAAGAACATAGGTAAGAGGTAAATAACATCCTCAAAACAAGAAACAAACTGCATAGTCTTGCCTGGCCAACATTTGTATTCAAGATTCCTGAACTCCTTTAAAAAATGAAGTAAAATGAGCATCAAATTTGTGTATTTGGTGAAGTTTGGGTATAGAGCGGTTCACTAAGTCTGGATGGAAAAAGGAAGGTGAGCAAGCAGAGTCATAGCCACCCCATCCCTCCGAAGCAGCTGCATGACTCACCTGATCCTAGGAGTGTCACTGAGCTGAGACAGGAGAGAAGGTTAAAGGAGCAGTGTCTGGAACATGCCCCCTGTGGAGCATCAGACAAAACATGAGTGTAGGCTGATGCAGAAAGGTGGGAAGCCTTTGGAGATAAGATAGACCAGCCTGTCTTCTCTCTCTGGAGAAGGAGGAAAGCTGAAAGTTTTAGCCTCTATTAAATCAACACTGACTTGTTGCCATAAGGACCATTTTAGCCCTAGTCCACTTATTAAATGGAGCTGTTCACTGTTCAAAGTTGATTACCATGTAAGTGAAGGTCCTGCGAAGGTCCACTGTGCTCCTCCCACTGGCCAAGGCAGGCAGATGTAGACATGAGCTAATTGAATACAAACCTTTGCACTAATTGAATCCAGAGCCTTTGCACTGGCTCCAGCCACTTTATCCCCTACCACCCACCAAGCAATGACTGACATCTTCCCATGGTGGTTCAAGGGAACCTGTCTTTTCCTAAGGGATTAGCTCTCAGTCATCCTCAGAACTAACTGGCCCTGCTGACAGACAGTTGCCTACTCAAAGATCTCTGTTCCCCTTAACGACTATTTTACATTTTGTGGATGTCTTCTTATGATAAAGCCTTTCTGTTACCCCTCCATATTCTGAGTTGACTTTTGAGGAACATCTTGGGTGTGTACCCTCATTCCTTTACACCGTATTGTTTCAGCCTAGTTTAATGTAATTAGTGGAATGTATTCATTTATCTTGCCTCCTTCCAGCATTCTCTGCTTTAGGACAATGGGGTACCTCTGTGTATCAGGGGCCTTTTAATACAGTTTTGATAAGTTACCAGCTTCACAACCTGGGAGGCAGAAGAGAAGGGAGCAGGAGAATGAGACAGAACTCAGGACAGTATGCCCCTTGGGGAGAACTCAGCCATTCATTTCCCAGTGTGTGATTGATGATTTCTCTTCTATCCAGGCCCTTCCACCATACAAATGATGATTAAGATCCTTACTAGATTTCCTAACAATCACTTTCACCAAGAAAACATTAGCTCTTCAGAGGATCTATTGAAAGAGTTAGTGTGACTTTTACTTTGCCCCGTTTGAAACAAAATCCTAGACATATTTTTTTTTCCCTGAAAATAGTTCAGTCAGTGTAAAGCATGGCTTACATTTCAAAAACTACAACCCACTCTAGAGGGGTACCCTTATCTCCCAGTTTTAATAGAATAGGGCTGAGACTTCATGGGAAACCTTAGACCAAAAGCAGTGGCCATTTTATGCTGCCCCACTGTGTGCAGTTACTGTAGTGGACATTTATGCTGCCCCACTGTGTGCAGTTACTGTAGTGGACATTCATGCTGCCCACCTTGTGCAGTTTTGGTAGCAGCTTCTTATTGTGCACATATCCTAATGATAAAGTTAGGGAAGCAGGTATGTGAAGACTGCACCCAAGGTCACAGAGCTAGGTGAGTGACAGAGCAGGGCTAGAAATCATACTTCTGGCATTAAGGTGTTCCCAGGAGAGCAGTGAATGGAAGCCAGGGGACCTGGATTGAATCCTGGCTCTGCCACTTACCATCTGTGAATTCTGTCAACACGTGTAACTCCATTGCACCCTAACTTTACCGTGAGTGAAATGTGGGTGGTAACATGTTTATTCACAGAATTGCCCTAAGATTCAGTTATAAAGTATTTAAAATTGTGCTTGGAACGTGCTAAGCACTCAGTAGATTATTAGAGACTGTTTTCAAATTACAGTAGAAGTGGCCCCATATCTTACAATTTAGCAACTAATAGTTTAATAAGTCTTTGTTTTTCTCTGTGGTGCTATATCAAGAATTAGATAATTTTGCAAAGGAGCCAGTTAACACATTCTAAACTCCTTAAGGGCTGGGTCTCTATGAACTTTAAAAGCCCAGAGGATTACTGGGTGAATGAAAAACACACAGTTAATACACATGAATAGAAATAAAAACTAAGTCACTACCTTCCCAAACTACTCTCCCAAGTTTATGGGAAATTTATACTTCACAACTTATTCCAATTTAAGAGTAAAAATGTCCACAACAGCTTCCACAAAATATACACCCTTTATACTCTGTATCATATGTAAGAAACCCAATCTGTTGTCCAGTGTAGCCAACAGATTAAACAGAAATGATGTCTGCTTTCTGGTATAACAAGCCCTGTGGAGCTAGGTCTCGGAGGTAGCAGGTATATTTTTCTGGCTTGAGAAAGTTAGGTCTGCCTCTGTCGTTGCTTCTTGGACTTCTCTTTCATAGTCATGGTGTAGCCATTTCTTTTCTAGCTGTTGTTATGGTTAAGACAGCTGGAAGTAGTTTCATGAACCTTATTGGCCCTTGTCCTTTTATAGCAAGGGGGAAAGTTCCCAGGAATCTCCTGAGTTTTTTAAAGATCCTGATCCAAAATGTGCAGTATGTGGCAGTTCCTAATTGCAGGGGGTCCTGGAGAAAAGCAATGTATATATTTCCAAACTTTAAGAAAATCAGAAACAAGGGGAAGAAGTTGGAAATAGTTTTTGGTTCTCTCCAGTGTCTACCAAAATTCAATCAATTTTGACCCTCTAGTTAATGGAGGACTAGGAATCCAGGAAACTTTCTATAGTGGTGACTAAGATAAGTTGGTGACTGAAGGTAAAAATAAACATTCTCAGTCCCACTGCAACACCACCAACAACAAAATTGACAATTACAGTGGGAGGCTTGGAGAATGTACTACTCTCTATTTGTCTTCAGTCAGGAGGCTGGAAGTATGACTTAGATGGAGCTTGGGCAATGCCTGAAGAAAGGATGGAAGAGATCCAAGTTGGGGCATTATCAGTCACGAGTCTTCAACCTTGAAGTTGCTTCTGGGGACTTCAGAAGAGGTTCTTGGGCCATTCTCACCAAAGGCAGACACACCTTTCCAAACTCATCCCTCAAGACAGGATCTGGTAGCAGTAGGAGAATAACCAGCCTTTCTGTGTGTCACAAATACAGCAGACTTACATAGCTAAATTGAATAAAAACACAATGAATCAAAGGGCAGCCTTCACACAACACATATCTGTCTCATTTGTGACTTCCCCCTCACAAATTCTTCTTGCCTTTTCTTTATTTCCAGGAAAATGATCACATGACATGGTCAGTTAGAAAGTCAAGTGGTTCTGGAATGCAGGAGAAGCCTAGATTTTAGGAGTGGAGACATGAAATGGAACTTATGTAACTGGTCTTCCTGTGCAAGCTGACACACGCCTGCCACTCTGGTTAGTAGAATACATTGTCTCCTAAGATTCCTTTAGGGATCTGCTGCTGCTCTCAGACATCATCAGCCTTGGGAATCAGGAATGCATAATAGAATGGGCAGGGAAGGTAAACTCTTCTGCAGGTTGGATGTTTGGAAAGGGACGAGAGCTACAAGTTCACAGATGACATTTACGAGTAGACAC
>NW_023505902.1:0-3000 GCF_004664715.2 Peromyscus leucopus | reverse complement strand
GAGAGAGGATGTGTGAGGACTGGGAGGAGGGGAGGGAAGGGAAGAGAGACCATAAGCAGGATACATTTGGGAGAAAAAAATCTACTTTTAATTAATGGAAAAAATGTAAACAAAAAATTTTTTAACGTCTCAAAAAAGAGGAAAGAAGGAAGGGGGAGGGAGGGAGCAGGAGGCCAGCCCTCATTATTGAAAATAATTTACAAAATGATGTCAAATATTTTAAGATTCATCTATTTCTTTTTGTGTTCATTCCTCCTCTCTCTACACAAGCATACACATGATCATATTCAACAAATTTAAATATCCCCTGGGGAAAATACATTTGTTCTTTCCCAAATGCCTGAAGTCCCTGTAATATAGAAGCAACGTTACTGGAATGATGCACATTATGCAGTGACGATTGCTGTTGATGACCCTGTTACTTAAGTAGACACTCCCTAGTACAGCCCAGTTTCTTGGTTCTGTCCTTTAATGAAGACATTCATTGGTGCAGGTGGGATTTGTAACACCCCTCAAAAACGTCAGTGTTGGGGCTTTGGTCATTGACTTGGCACTATTTGAAGACTGTAGAAACTTTAAGACATGGAGCCTACTTGGAGTTTTAGCTCATTGGGTCAGTGCCCTGAGGGGATTTTGGGATATCAGTCTTTTGTTTTTACATCCCAGACATGAGGCAGGAAGTGATACTCTACATATTCACTCCACCATGTTACGATGCTTCTCTTTTTACTCAACCAATTATTGATTTTGACCCCCCAAACTGTAGGCCAAGCTAAACCTTTGTTTCTACAAGCAGGTTTTCTCAGGTATTTTACTGAAGTAATGGATAGCTGACTAGTACACTCATATACTTGTTACTTAATCCAAAATCTACCATAGCTATCATTAGAAGTCAAGAAAGTACCAGGAAGAGGTAAATATTTTCAGGGGCTTTTTGTTTATTAGAAAAATATTGAGCCTTATCAGAGAGAATTTGGTTATTATTAACTAAAGGGATATGCATTATATACTAATAAGCTACATAATTTATTTATTTTTTTATTTTACTTCCTGTTACTGAGATAAAGTAGAATACTCGTCTTCAGAAGTTACCTGACAGACCAACGTACAGGAATCAATACCCCTGCTTGATGAGTGATGTTTCTTGCCACAGAACATCAGTGCTGCCCTCTGGAGCACTTGGCAGAGGCAGGCACACTGGACAACAGGATCTGCATGAGTGTTCAGGAAGCAGACTTCTCTCAAACTATGTGGCAGTGGTAATGGAGGACAAGTTGATGTCATTATACTCCTTTTAGAGGGCAAACAAAAAAAACCTCAATGCAAGAAAAAAGAAAAAGGAAGTAAGCTTTCTCTGGCCATCATGCGAGTCTGAGATTAGAACTGTAGTGAAGACAGTGATTCAGCCCAGCGAAACAGATGTGCTGGTTCCTGCATCACTTGGCAAAAAGCCATTCTTTCATGGCAAGAAAAGATGCTACATGGACTCTCTGTTCAAAGTAGGTTAGAGAAGCCAGTTTGAATTCGCTGAAACTGTGTCCATCACTCACTTCATTTCCAAGCCTCAAGGAGCGCCTAGAAAATGGCGAGTGAAGAAGCGCTTGCTATGCTGTTGGTTTTGCTTTACCGTTCTGTCTCTCTCTTGTTTTTCCTATTCATGCTCGGGAGGATGGTATCTCCCTGCTTTGCAAAGATAGATAGATAGATAGATAGATAGATAGATAGATAGATAGATAGATAGATAGATCAACCCTGAGACCATTCCTTTCTCTCACTCCTGTCTAATTTGAATCCAGGGTTACACATTCTTTCTGAATCTCACACATCCATATCTTATTTTCTGTCCCCCATCCCCTGTACTTAGACTCCTGTCCTTGCACCCTGACTCTTCACTTTTTGACCATCTCTAATCTTTGTTAATTAAAAGCACTCTGATCTGTCTTTTTGTTTTCCACCAACAATGAGTTCTCTACTCAACATAAAACCCTGAATTTCCTTGCCTATAATTTAAAAGTCTTGGCTTGATCTATACCCTGGTTCTAGGCTCACGACTCCTGCATCTTCTTGATTACTAGCCCAGTTTTCCATTCTTCCCTAAGGCAACCTGGAGTTCTTGTGTGTTCACTTTTGAGGGGCTATGGGGGGTTGCTGGACTAACTTTCCTCTATACCTGCCACTAGATCACACCTTTGATCAAATTCCATGCCAGCTGTTGGAAACTTTTTTCAATCACCATAGGGAATCAAAGCAACTTTTCCTTGTACTCTGTATTCTCAAAGACCATATAAACCATGCTGCTAATTGGGCCCTCTCTGGAATGTCATGTCAGGGTCAGTTCCTGCCAAATATCTACTGATGCTCTAGTACATGCTGGAAATTTTGAGAAATAATTTTTGTTATGTCATATTAACAAAGTTTTACAGTAACTTCAAGTGTTAGTGTCCAGTTTTCTGATGAGAAAACTAATCTCCAGAGAAGACAGAGCCTGAAGGACCTTAGCCACCCAGCTGTGGTCTGTCAGTGTGGATGGAGGATTATTGGTCAGACAGGAGCTCTGTGCTCTCTCCACACTGATGTTCTGTAAATGCCTTGGCAAAGAAGAATGTGTGGAACCTCATTAGAATCCATTAGTGTTGACATAGTGCAAATCCTCGATGGATATAGATTGATATATCAATAGATTTGTTGTAACTTACATTTTATATTAATGAAGTTCAACCAACTACAGAATCTGAGTGTCTGTGTCTATTTATATTCTACAGATAAAATAAGCATTCTCAGACATGTAGGAAAGCAGATTCATCCGTGACTAGAAAGGATAGGTCTCAGAAGTGACACATGACCAAAGAGACATCAGCATGTCCTGCGACCCCTCACATCCTCACCATTGAGTCTGTGGTACTGACCCCTGGCCTCTAGTTTATAGTTTGATAAAGAAGATAGCAACAGCAAGGCTGTGGATTCACATGGGCCTGTTCTTTGAGATCCAGCCCTCCATAA
>NW_023505901.1:0-3000 GCF_004664715.2 Peromyscus leucopus | reverse complement strand
TGCCTCTGTGTTTATGATGGCCAGCCCTCTTCACCTCTGTCTATTTTCAACCATTCTCAACCCACCAAGCATGCTTTGTTATCCAAAGAAAGAAACTCTGAGGCAATAAATAATTTTCTTTCATTTTACTCAAAGTAACCACCCCTTGGTCACAAAACCAGGAAACACAAATATGCATCCATATTTGCATTGTGCTATACTTTTAAAGAAATACCTCACTATTAATCTATGACTCACAATTGCTGCAATAGTAACAAAAGTTTAAACAACATCCACTATAAAAATCCTTGAGCGATGAAGTAAAGACAAAACATTAATAACACAAACTTTGTCTGCAGAGATTTCTATTTAAAAAAGTTATAGTTGCTGCAGCTCATTAAAATAAAATAAAACTCTTAATAAAAGTCATTTGGAAGTTGAGTATGGTAAGGGAAGTGGGATTTTTTTGAGTTCAGTCTAAAGTGCACAGGATGACTTTGTCTCAAATAAGCAAAAATAAAATGTGGGAAAGCTACATAGAAAAGCAGAACAAACTCCAATTCTGTATGACTCCAAATACATCTCATTGGGAAGAAGTTTTAAGGAAGAAGGAAGAAAAACATCACTAAAATTGTCTTACTGATGACAGCTTTTTAGTGGGACAAACTCCGAGTCCAGCTGGAGTGTGAGCACTCATGCATGTGAACAGTAATGAAGAACTAATAACTCCTGTGTGACCTGAACCAGCAGCACACAGAACCAGTGCTTCCCTTAGCATGGCAAGAAAACCTTTGCTTCATTCATGCTTTAGAAGATCACAGACAAGCTCACTCTTCTCAGGCTGTACATTCCTCATCAGAATTAGGCTCTGTGAAGCCAAACAACCACGGTCCCTCCTGGAAGTCACGATAGGAGGATCCAAATATCCCACTGTGGCTCAAATGAAATACCTAACTCTCATGAACTGAAAGAAGGGTCACATTAGTATGGACAAGTAAACTAGGACTCCTTATGCAACATGGTAAAATGGAGGGGAAAGAGAAAAAAAGAGAAAAGAGGGAAGGCCTGATCTATAGGACAAACATCTACACCAAGACTTTGTAGGGAACTCCAAGAATCTGAGAATGGCTTGGGCTTTAGGATCCCATGAAGGTTTCAAGGCAACAATTTGTGAAATTGGTTTGACTTCTAAAAATGATACAAATCACATATAGATCTTCATATCTATTCTTGTCCCAGCCTCACATATTTTAGGAATAAGGCTGGATTCCCCTCCCCCCAGCTGTTTAGGAATAGAGTTTAGCTTAATTTGACTTTCTCCGGAAAGCTCGCCTCTTCTCCTTTGGGACAAGAACTGGAAAAACACTTGTGGAATGAGATCATTAATGAATCAATCAATTAAGTAATGTGTAAGTACACCTTAGCTAGTGCTGTCATTTCCAGCATCAATGACTTCAAAGGTCATTGCCTGAATACTTTCATGTTTTATCTAATTTGTTGACACTGTTGTCAATACTAGGAATTGGACTTGGTTTTTATACACTAGTTTCTATTATTGTTTCTTTTGATATGAATAAAAGAGTTATTATTCTTATAACTGGGCTGTAGGGTAAGTGACTAATCCCAGCCAGCAAGGATGTAACCAGCACTCACACAAATCTCAACTCAGGTTGACTTTTTCTGAGAATGGAGAAAGATGCACCTGGGTTAAGACATCAGGGATAGAAGTATATGGAGAATGTGACAGTTCAGAGAGAAGACAAGACTATAGACTAAACCAATGATCCTAACAGCTAGTCTATTCTAGCAGCAATGGAAGAGGGTGATTAACTAGAGTGACAAGGGAAAGTGTGGGAGATTGGGGAAATGTGGAGAAAGTCTAGAAATTGCTGTCATGTGTCATCCATCTTCAAAGAGAAGACCACCCTTTCAAAAACTTCTTCTGGGATAGCATAGTCTAGTGAGTCATCTATGGTAAACGGCATGTGATTGGACCACTTTGATGCCCTACCTACTTAGCTAGTTTTATTATTATATTATTATTATTCTTATTTTGTAACTATATTCACTTCAGGAGTACTTAGGTGGTGAGCTCTTACTTGGTGTCATTGAGATAAGCTGTAAAATATGCCCACAAAACAATAAGCTAGTTGATAAAATGTGATTGGTTTGAGAGGCAAACTGAAGAATAAAAGGAAGAAGGAAAGGAAGAAGAAGAGGAGGAAGAGAAGTAAGAGGGAGAAAAAGAAGGAGGAGGAGGAAGAGAAGGAGGAGAGAAGGAGAGGAGAAGGGAAGGGAAGAAGAAGGAGGAGAAGGAGGAGGAGGAGGAGGAGGAGGAGGAGGAGGAGGAGGAGAAGAAGAAGAAGAAGAAGAAGAAGAAGAAGAAGAAGAAGAAGAAGAAGAAGACTAGTTTGTTTTAATCCCCTAATGATTACAAGGTAGACTCACTCAACGGCTCTGTGCTACATCTGGAGCCCAGTGCTTGTTTCATCTTCTTAATAGTTTTCTATTCAAACTCTGGAGTTTCTAAAAAAAATATATTAAAATGGGCTAGCAGAGCAACTTCCATCATGATTGCAGCAGGGGCTGTGCTGGCCTGCTCCTTGTGAAATCAGGGAGATATAAAAAGAAGCAAAGTTCCTCTAGAATTTCCCACAGAGAAGAGTCTACAAGGACAAGTGTGTGTGTGTGTGTGTGTGTGGTGTGTGTGTGTGTGTGTGTGTGGTACATTCCATGCTAACATGGAATAGGGAGATCTCATGGGGGGCCTTAATCCTAAACAAAGAACTACAGACAACTAAGGGTCACTGCAAGTGAGAGAAATGGTCTTTCCTGGAGAAGACTCCACAGTGGGTTGTCCAATACCAAGTGGTCAGCCCTGAAATTTTATATGTGCGAGTACATAGACTGAAATCATATACATATATTACAGGGACTGAGCAGATTATATTTATGTATTAAGAAAAACACAGGGCTGGAGAGATGGCTCAGTTGTTAAGAGCACTGGCTGGCTTTTCCAGA
>NW_023505900.1:0-1047 GCF_004664715.2 Peromyscus leucopus | reverse complement strand
AATAATACATTCATTAATCCCTGAAATAATATGTCCATTTGTAATTAAGCAAAGCAGGAATTCTGCTCACGCCCGTCTACTCCTTCTCTTCCAGAGGTCCTTAAGAAACAAAAAGATCATTGTGGCTAATAGTGGTGGGCTTCTGCACTTCTTCTCTTCCCCTCATCATTTCAAATGCCCGATCCCCAGTAGCCCACAAGAGGCAGGGAAACTGTGGACTGTCACAAATGCTGTGACAACTGTGATGCCATTCCACTGCCAAAGCAGGAGAGATGAACACACCCAGGGCATTCAAGCTCACAGGTCCATCTCTACAAAGTCTGCAAAGACAGGGAGCCGTTGGGTGAAGGGGCCCGACAAGCTGGAACTCATACATCCCGCACTCTCCCTACTTCCACTGATGAGTGGCCCAATACTTACCTGACATCACTAACACTGGTACTTGATTTTGGCCCACAGTTCCCATGGCCAGCATGGTTTCTTCCTTTCCTGTCCCTTTTATCCAGCCTGTTCCAGTTGTATTTATCAAGGCAGGATCCAGAGCACAGAGCAGGATTCACTGGGGTTCTCTTCTCACAAAAATGAAGCAAAGCCACACAGCTGAGGGCTTGCTGAGATACCTAGGGGGACTGAGAACAAAGGGGGTGGGGATAGGGGTGAGGGGATGTGAGGAAAGGGTGAGATGGGGGTGGAGGTAGGAGGAGCTGAGTTGTAGAGGTCAAGATTTTGATTAAAGCACTTCTCAGGTTTCTCTCAGCTAATGGCCCTGGTCAGCTTTCAGAGTTCACCCTCCCAGTCCTGGGAGAAAGCAGTCTGCCAGAAGGAGCCCTTGTCCTGAGCCCAGAATGGTCCTTAGAACACTCTCCCAGTTCTATCCAATTGTCATAGATCATATTCGTTCAGTTGTGAAGGTTTGACATAAGGACGAGCAGAAGGGTTGTTACTGGCTAGTGAGAGGAGAGAAATTTCCAGCCCAAAGAAGGAAAAAAAACTCTACTAATGAATAATACTGAGTGGGGGAGGGTCTCCAGCAAAGTGATGTTTTCT
>NW_023505899.1:0-6093 GCF_004664715.2 Peromyscus leucopus | reverse complement strand
TATTGCAATGTAAATCCGATGCAAATAAACTGTATTGTTTAGGGAATAATGGCAAGAGGAAAAAGTCTGCAGATGTACAGAAGCTTCTGCGCTTTGAGCATTTAGATGAGGGGTGGGATGAGTCCATGGAAGCAGAACCAAAAATGCAGATGGATGATTAAATGCCAAAATACCAACAGTGGGGAATTTAAGGTACAGGGTTATAGATTGTTTTCTTTTATCATTTTTCCTGTTTTCATGAATTTTCTTCAGTGAACAGAGGAAATTTGCTGCTCTTGGAGAGGACCCAGGTTCTCCTGGCCTCTGAGGGCACCTGCAGGCACATGGTGTACATACAGACGAGCAGGTACACATACACACATGAATTAAAAATAACAATTCTAAACGCCAGTTGGAGAAAAAAGTAAGCAACTGTTTTCATTTTAAAAGAAGGAAGAGGGTCAGGGAGAGCTCTTGGTAGAGTGATTCGATTCTTTTTCTTTTTCTTTTTTGATTCTTACCACCACAGATATAAAAGTAAAAATCAAAGCAGCCATGTTTATACTCACAATCCCCTCTCCATGCTTAAAACAATGTACGTTTGAGTGTCTGTGTGAGTGTGGTGTGTTAACATGTTATACTTGCATGTGTGGTGGGCACGAGTGTATGCATGTGTCTTTGCACTTGCATGGAGGCCAGAGGAGAATGCAGGAGAAAGTCCTTAGTCCCTCAAGACAGGGTCTCTCTGGTCAGCAAGTCCCAGAGATCCTCCTGCCTCTGCCTCCCAGAACGCTGGGGTTACAGGCTGTTGTTTGTTTGTTTGTTTGCTTCTTTTGCCAACTTGACACAAGCTGGAGTTATCTGGGAAGAGGCATCTCTGTTGAGAAAATGCCTCATCCTGTTGTCTGTCGGAATGAATGACTATGTGGGAGGGTCCAGTTCCTCCACAGTGCGCTCCTGGGCAGATAGGCATTGGTGGTGTAAGAAGCAGGCTGAGCAAGCCCTGAGCAGGGAGCCAGGAAACGTTTTTGTGGTCTCTGTTTAGCCCTGCCTTCAGGTTCCTGCCTTAAGTTTCTGCCCCAACTTCCTCTCATTGATGGACTCTAAGCTGTAAGGAAAAAAGAAACCCTTTCCTCCCAAGTTGCTTTTAGTCATGGTGTTTCATCACAGCAACAGACAACTTTTCTTTTTTTTTTAAACATAGTGATTAGATCTGAATTTAGGTCTTCATGCTGGTACAGTGTTCTCACCCACTGAGTCATCAGAGGGTCTCATGTAGCTCAGGCTGACCTCAAATTTGCTATCAGGCAAGGATAAACTTGACCTCCTTATCCTTCTTCCTCTACTTACCAAAAGCCGTGGTTACCTCCCTGGGCCAACATTCAGGCTCTCCATGAATTTTGCAGCTCGTTCCTGAACTTAGAATATCACTCGCTCTTGCAGGACAATGTACTGTCACTCTAAAGGCCCAACTCCAAACCTGTGCCCTTACCCTGCGGGTCCCCATCAAATTAACCCTGAATTCCTCAAGGCCTTCTCATCCGAGTGGTCCCCCACGCTTGCACTTGTGGCCTGCCTGCGTGGGAATCCGGTCTTTATCACCAGCGCCCAGCTCAGTCCCGCATCCCTGGAGAGCTCAAAATATAGTGGATCTCCCTCAGGATTCAAGTCCCACAGATTGGGCCCAGGTGGCGCTGTCCACCCGGTAAAGATGGAGGAAGCCAGAACCCAGAGCCTCTGGCATGGGCAGCCAGCAATGAGGTCAAATTCCAATCCTGCTTCTCTCCTCACATCACCCAGTGCATTCATGCCTGGTTTATTACCGTGTGTGTGTGTGTGTGTGTGTGTGTGTGTGTGTGTGTGTGTGTGTGTGTGTGTGTGTGTCCCAATAGACGACTTTCAGGAGTTGGTTCTTTCTACCCTTTGCATCCTGGGATTGAACGCAGGTTGTCCTCTTTGCAGCAAGTACCTGTTACCACTGAGCGATCCTACCAGCACCAGGTACGTGATTTACAGTTCAGCGTGTCAAGGCTGGATGCCAGGGGAAGCAGGAATCCATAGGCTATCCTACTGTTCTTGGGGGAACCTAACTCTCCCAGAAAAGGTATGAATTACCGTTATTCCTTTCAGATTGCCACCCAAGTCTCTGAGAGGGATAGCCCCTCTCTCTGATTCAGACCCTTCTTCCTCCTGTTGATGGTGAACTGATAAACATGGCTGTGAAGTACAAAGTTCTGATTCAGGTCCTGGTCCTGGTGTGCTCTTTACCCCAAGCTTTAGGGACCCTGTGTGCCACAAGCAGGCCGGCCCTAGCACTCTGGGCGGGAGAGGCAGGAGGTGTGGCCAGTCAGCATTTGGCCAGGGCAGGCTGCCCTGGGAGTTGCCAGAAGGAAAACATTTTCCGGGAGCCGGAAGGGCTGCAGAGCCCGGGGCTCGGGTGGAGAGACCACAATGGACCCTTGTGATGGTTTAGCTTGGACTCGCCCGCAGGCCCAGCTTCTGGGCCAGGGTGGACCCTGTTTTCTGATCTGCAGCCAGACTCAGCTCCTAAACAACACACCCTGGGCCCTGACAGGAGCCAGAGCTTCGCTTCAAGTCCAGCGGGTGTGAGCTCCAGGCTGGGGTCCAGTGGCTCACTCTCCTCTGCCAGCCTTCCTGGAATCCTCCTGGCTAAACCACTTCACGTAAGCTTGGACGGCCAATCTTCACAACCAGACAGGCGTCCAGTCCTGGAGGTTTCCTCTTCAAACCACCTAAGGGAGCACAAGACAGACCACAGGTCCAGCCTGTGATGACTTTGATACAAAGATCCCTTGAGTCCATCTGAGAGGCTTGGCTTCTCAACCTGATCTAGCCTCAGTTTCCCCCTCTGCTAAGAGAGTTGGTAATTCTCATTGGAGGGACACAGATGCTGGGAAGGTGTTTTAAATATCTGTCATATCCTCTGCCTCAGGAAAACATCCATCCAAACCAGTCCAGACAGCTTACAGCATCCTTGGGCTTGGAACCTCCTCTGAAGCAGTCAGCAGGAAGCCCTCCTGACTATCCAGTGGACTGCACCCAATGCTCCCTTCTCTGAACCTTGATTTAGGACGAGGGTCCTGCTCTTGTAAGGTTCATGGTCATCTGAGCAGTTGATGATACCAAGGTCCCCAAAGGATCCTTCACATCAGCTATCTTTGTAAAATCCAGAAATCAATCTCTCTCTCTCTCTCTCTCTCTCTCTCTCTCTCTCTCTCTCTCTCTCTCTCTCCAGACAGGGTTTCTCTGTGTGTAGCCCTGGCTGTCTGGAACTCACTCTGTAGACCAGGCAGGCCTCGAACTCACAGAGACCCACCTGCCTCTGCCTCTCTAGTGCTGGAATTGAAGTGTGCGCCACCACCACCCAGCCAGAAAACTGCTTTAAGCATGAAGAAAGTCTGAGATTGTAGCTCAGTTGATAGAGTGCTTGTCTAGCATACACAAGCTCTTTAACCAGCACTATTTAAATTTGAGTATGATGTCTCAAAAATAAAATATAAACAAACAAACAAAATTTCCTTAAGCAGAATGGGCAATGATGGCACAGGTCTTTAATCCCAGCACTCAGGAGGCAGAGGCAGGCAGATCTCTGTGAGTTCAAGGACAGCCAGGGCTACACAGAGAAACCCTGTCTTGAAAAACAAAAACCAAACAAACAAACAAAATTTCTCCGAGCATAAAAAGAGTTGATACCTGAAGGGATTGTAGATAAACTGATCACAGTCCTGTAAATCGCTAAGGTTTGTTGGGCCTGGAACTCATTACCTAGCCCAGACTGGCTTCAAACTCATGATAATTCTCATGCTTATGCACTGACTCCTGTGATGTCTGAGTCATGAGCCCCCAGAGACCACCAGGAGTCCGAGTTCATATGCAAAAGCAAAGGCCTTTATTGCAAGCTCGAGCTTGGGCTTCCTGTCCATTCCGACCCAGCAGTTGGATCAGGGAAACCATCCAGCTCAGTGAAGGCAGGCTTTTTAAGGAGTAAAGGATGGGGTGGGGTAGGGGAATTCTGGATTCAGATGGGGGTTGAACTCCTGATTGGGCAGGAGTGAGGTAACAGAAGTTTTGTCAAACAGTGATTGGTACTGGCGTTGCTGCAAGGAAATTAGCAACTTTTGTACAAGGGATGTAAGCCATCCTTTCATGTTCTAGAGCATCTAGTACTTGTTTGTCTCAATTGTGGCCCCCACAGGGTGCAGTTTGTGGCTTTTCCTGGTTATTGTAAGGGTGAGGCCTAGTCCCAGTTAGTTAGTCTGCAGCCTGTCATGGCTGCACTAATGTTAGGCCTCTTCAACTCCCAAGTGATGGTATTGAAGGTGTGAGCTATCCTCACCCACACGATTGCTACTGTTTAGGAGAAGGAAATAAAAGAGAAATAGAAGATGCTGCACTTGGATCAAGTTAAAAAAAAAGGGTTGAAATCCGAGAGGACGGAACATAATGAGATGCGCGGATGTAGATTTTGTGTCCGGCTGCATAGCAGAAGCATGAGGTCCAGAATGTAGAAGGTGATTCCCAGGGGCACTCCTTTGACGCTCTGACACATTTCTTAGGAATGTCAGGACTGCAGGCTCAGCCCAGGTGAGCAGACCCAGAGAGGTCATGTAGTCGTTATCCCTCCAGCGTAAATAAAGCTGTTCTAGGGCTATGGGGGAGGCAACTTTGAGCCCCGGCGGGAACGATGGGGATGTCTCCATTTGAGTAAGAATGACAATCTTCTAGAGCTGAGCGCAAAGATAGCAAGGGCCAATGAGTCCAGCCGGGAAGCATAGGGATGTGATGTCGACCCTAGTCGATGGAGCCCCTGTGTTAGGACGGGGAGGGTCTAATTTCTCTCTCTTCTTTCCTTTTTACCGAGTTTTTGTGTGTGGGAGACGTGCGCGTTTGCCACTGTGCTCACGTAGAGGGCAAAGGACAGCTTTCAGGAGTCAGTTCTCTCCTTCCTCGGGTGGGTCCTGTTGTTAGGTGACACACACCTCACCTTCTGAGCCGTACCAACCCAGGTCTAATCTCTTAAATAAGTCTTCAGAGTTGGAGTGTCAGCCAAGAGCGCCTCACCTGAAACTACTGGGTGTCAGCGAGCCAGGCACCAGGCTATCAGCTGTTTGTTCTTCCTGGCTTTATTGCTAGGTGAGGATCAATGTACATTGTGGGGGGAGGGGGCACCTACTGTCCATGGGAGGTGGAGCCCTGCTGCTCCAAGGTCACTTCTGTTGATCTTTGTTGGCGTGAGCTGACAGCTGGAGCCTGCTGCTGGAGTTTGCCCCTGGCTCCCTCTCTCCACATATCTTTACATTACCGACTCTGGGGGCCCAGCCCAATACACCTTGAGAAAAGACAAGGGCACAAGTTGGAGAAATGGACAGACGTTGGCTTGAGTCTCTACTTTGCTGTGTGGCCAAGAGCAAGGTGCTTTGCCTCTCGGAACCTCTTTTCTGATTGCTAATGTAGGCAAGCACCTTTGCCTTTGAGGCTGTTAGTCAAATGAGAATGTGTCAAAGGCCTGTTGCGTAACAGGGACTCCGGGAAATGGGACTGCTCTGTCCTCTGCCCTGGAGACAATGACACACAGGAGCTGAGGGTCAGGATCTGGTGGATGGGTTTGGTGGCTCCTGGCTGAGACCTCTGGCACCTTTCTCCTATTTGTTGGGTTATTTGCGGTGTTAGGCGGAAGCACCAGATGGTCCCGGTTAGTTTGTCAACATGACACAGCTAGAGTTATCTGAGAAGAGGAACCTCTGGGCAGCTGTAGCGAATTTTCTGGATTAATGATTGATGTGGGCAGACCTAGTCCACGGCAGGCAGAGCCACTCCCGAGTAGGTGGGCGTGGGTGGTATAAGGAAGCAGATGGGCATCTGGCTTGGTGGCACACGCCTTTAATTCCAACACTCAGGAGGCAGAGGTACAAGGATCTCTGTGAGTTTCAGGACAGCCAGAGCTACATAGAGAGACCTTGTCTCAAAACAAAACAAAACAAACAAACAAAACACAAAAGACTAAAACTACAAAAAGAAGCAGGCAGAACAAGCTGCAGGAAGCTAGCAGTAAACCACATTTCTCCACGGCATCTGCTTCAGTTCCTGCCTCCA
>NW_023505898.1:0-30000 GCF_004664715.2 Peromyscus leucopus | reverse complement strand
AAGAAAGAGAACTACAGATCAATCTCCCTCATGAACATTGATGCAAAAATACTCAACAAAATATTGGCAAACCGAATCCAAGAATACATCAAAACAATCATCCATCACGACCAAGTAGGATTCATCCCAGGGATGCAAGGATGGTTCAACATACGGAAATCAGTTAATGTAATACACCATATAAACAAACTGAAAGAAAAAACCACATGATCATCTCCTTAGATGCTGAAAAAGCCTTTGACAAAATCCAACACCCCTTCATGATAAAGGTCTTAGAAAGATTAGGAATACAAGGAACATTTCTAAACATAATAAAAGCAATTTATAGCAAGCCAACAGCAAACATCAAATTAAATGGAGAGAAACTCAAAGCGATACCACTAAATTCAGGAACAAGACAAGGCTGTCCACTCTCCCCATATTATTCAATATAGTACTAGAAGTTCTAGCTAGAGCAATAAGACAACAAAAGGAGATCAAAGGGATACAAATTGGCAAGGAAGAAGTCAAACTTTCACTATTTGCAGATGATATGATAGTATACATAAGTGACCCCAAAAACTCTACCAGGGAACTTCTACAGCTGATAAACTCCTTCAGTAAAGTGGCAGGATACAAGATCAACTCAAAAAAATCAGTAGCCCTCCTGTACACAAATGATAAAAGGGCTGAGAAAGAAGTCAGAGAAACATCACCCTTTACAATAGCCACAAATAATATAAAATACCTTGGGATAACACTAACTAAACAAGTGAAAGACCTTTTTGATAAGAACTTTAAATCTCTAAAGAAAGAAATTGAAGAAGATATCAGAAAATGGAAGGATCTCCCATGCTCATGGATAGGTAGGATTAACATAGTAAAAATGGCAATCTTACCAAAAGCAATCTATAGATTCAATGCAATCCCCATCAAAAATCCCAACACAATTCTTCACAGACTTGGAAAGAAAAATACTCAACTTTATATGGAAAAACAAAATACCCAGGATAGCTAAAAGAATCCTATACGATAAAGCAACCCTTGGAGGCATCACCATCCCGGACCTCAAACTCTACTATAGAGCTATAGTAATAAAAACAGCTTGGTACTGGTATAAAAACCGACATACGGACCAATGGAATCGAATTGAAGACCCTGACATTAATCCATGCACATATGAACACCTGGTTTTTGACAAAGGAGCCAAAACTATACAATGGAACAAAGAAAGTATCTTCAACAAATGGTGCTGGCATAACTGGATGTCAATATGTAAAAGATTACAAATAGATCCATATCTGTCACCATGCACAAAACTCAAGTCCAAGTGGATCAAAGACCTAAACATAAATCCAGTTTACACTAAACTTAATAGAAAAGAAAATAGGAAGCACTCTTGAACGCATTGGCACCGGAGACCATTTCCTAAATAAAACACCAACAGCACAGACCCTGAGCACAACCATTAATAAATGGGACCTCTCGAAACTGAGAAGCTTTTGCAGGGCAAAAGACACAGTCAATAAGACAAAAAGACAGCCAACAGATTGGGAAAAGATCTTCACCAACCCCACATCTGACAGAGGATTGATCTCCACAATATATAGAGAACTCAAGAAACTAGACATCAAAGCACTGAACAGTCCAATTAAAAAAATGGGCTAAAGAGCTAAACAGAGAATTCACAAAACAAGAACTACAAATGGCTGAAAGACATTTAAAGAAATGTTCAACATCCTTAATCATCAGAGAAATGCAAATCAAAACGACTCTGAGATACCACCTTACACCTGTTAGAATGGCTACGATCAAAAAACACCAATGACAACCAATGTTGGAAGAGGATGTGGAGCAAAAGGAACACTCCTCCACTGTTGGTGGGAATGTAAACTTGTACAACCACTGTGGAAATCAGTATGGCGGTTTCTCAGAAAATTAGGAATCGAACTACCTCAAGACCCAGCCATCCCACTCTTGGGCATCTACCCAAGGAATGCTGATTTATACCATAAAGATACATGCTCAGCTATGTTCATAGCAGCACTATTTGTAATAGCCAGAACCTGGAAACAACCTAGATGCCCATCAACGGAAGAATGGATGAAAAAAATGTGGTACATATACACAATGGAGTACTACTCAGCAGAGAAAAACAATGAAAGCATGAAATTTGCAGGCAAATGGATGGAACTAGAAAAAAATCATCCTGAGTGAGGTAACCCAAACCAGAAAGACAGTTATGGTATGTACTCACTCACTGGTGGATTCTAGATATAAAATAAAGAACAATCAGATCACAACCCATAGAACCATAGAGGCTATATATATAGCATGGAGGTCCCTAGGACGACTGTGGCATATAATAAATTTCAGTTTTACTCAATTATTGAAAAAAAATAGCCAAATGAATGGAAACACATGAACTATGAACCAAAGGCTGAGGGGCTCCCAGCTGGATCAGGCCCTCTGAATAGGTGAGACAGTTGATTGGCTTGATCAGTTTGGGAGGCATCTAGGCAGTGGGACCAAGTCCTGTGCTCATTGCATGAGTTGGCTGTCTGAAACCTGGAACTTATGCAAGGACATTTGGCTTAGTCTGGGAGGAAGGGACTGGACCTCCCTGGACTGAGTCTACCAAGTTGATCACAGTCCTCGGGGAGGACTTGTCCTGGAGGAGGGGGAATGGAGGGTGGGCTGGGGGTAAGGGAGGGCGTGGAGGGGGGAGAAATAGGGGAACCCATGGCTGATATGTAGAACTGAATGATATGTAAAATAAAAAATATATATACAAAAAAAAAAAAGAGACAGAAAGACAGAAAGGAGAGGGAGGAAGAGGAGAGAAGAAAGGAAAAGTGGAGGTGTGTGCACCTCAGGGCGGGGAAGAAAGAGAGCAGAAGAGAGAGAGGAAGGGGAGGGAGTTTTCCTTAAAATGAGGCTTTTATGTCAGGATGCATTCAAGGGGCGGGTCAGAATATTAACAGTGCCTTGCTGCCAGTATTTGGGAAGCACACATGCCATTAATCCCAGCACTAGGAAAGAAGTGAAATGACTGAGCGGAGAAAGGCATATAAGACGCGAGGAGACAGGAATTAGAGGCCTTTTAGGCTGAGACTTAGAGGCTTTCGGTCAGAGGATTGGTGGAGATAGGATCACCTTCCATTAGGCCTGAGGATTCGGCAGTGGTGAGAAGTCTCTCTAATGACTTGTCCCTTTGTCTCTCTGACCTTTCAGCATCCACCCCAATATCTGGCCCCAGGTTTTTATTATAAGACCATTTTCAATTTGTGCAACATTACCATGCAGCGTGGGTGAGGGAGAGACGTACCCCCTTGCCCCTCGACACCTACAGCAGATGAGGAGCTGACCCTCCCCCTTACCAGCTGCAACATTCAAGAAAGCAGGCCCTGCTCCTCACCTAGGCAGCGCAGTAGAGATGACCCTGTTGGTGGGGATACAAGTGAGTCTGCCCTGAGGATGTGAGTGGGAATGCTGGCCACGCCCCCTCATCGGCCATGAGGTAATGAGGGTGAGGGAAAGATGCCCTCCCCACCTTGCCCCTGCCGCCTGCCACAGGTGAGGGAGCTGACCTCCCCTTACCAGCTGCAGCACTCGGAAATGCAGATCCTTTACCTTGCCTGGGCAGCACAGTAGAGCTGACCCTGTTGATAGGCTGTGTGTGAGCTTGGGCTTTCTGGCCTCACCCCTCATTTCCCATGGGGGGGAACACCCTCCCTACCTCGACCCTCACCACCTGTGGCAGTTGAAGGCTGGCCCTAAGATTGTAAGAAGCAGGAGAGATGTCCCTGTCCCTCACCAAATGCAGCACTCATGAGAATGGCCCCTGCAGGCTGATTAACCCTGCAGAACCAGGGTTATGAGTTGGCCCACCCTAACATCCTCCCCATATATGATCTGCTGGAGCACAAAAAGGGGCACGTCCTGCAGACCCAAAGCTGCAGGATCTCCATGGCACAGAGCAGCAACAACAGGATCTCCAAGTGAGGGCCCAGTATGGATGGTGTAGCAGAATCAGAGGCCTCAAACCAGACCAATGACTCTTTGCAATAACACTTGCAAGTAAAGATATATGGACGGAGCCGGGTGGTGTGGCACACGCCTTTAATCCCAGCACTCGGGAGGCAGACCAGGTGGATCTCTGAGTTCGAGGCCAGCCTGGGCTACCAAGTGAGTCCCAGGAAAGGTGCAAAGCTACACAGAGAAACCTTGTCTCGAAAAACCAAAAAAAAAAAAAAAAAAAAAAAAGATATATGGACAAAAAGGTTTACTGTGTGACTCACTGTGTCACACTACAGCTTCCATGACAAGATTTTCCATTTACACCATCTCTACCTGTTCTATCCAATGGCATTAATACATACTCATACTGTTGTGGGCCCTTCCCTCACCACCCAGCTTTTCTGTACTCATTGGGCATTAACTTCTCATTCCCTCACACCTGCCCCTTGTCACACTGACTCTGCCCTCTATGAATCTGCACATGACAGGCACTCTATGACATGTTGGTCCTTTGGGGTCAGGCCTATTTCACTGAACATAATGTCTTCAAGTTTCTTCCACATTGTAGAAGATTCCTGAATTCTATTCTTTGTTAACTAATACAAAATAGATTTCAAAATAAATAACAATTGCAACCTACTATTACCTATTAAAAGTCATTCAAAATTTGTTTCTCAGAAACAAAGAAAGTAATTTTTACAAACATGGCTAGGAGATATTTATATGACCAGCAGTTGTGCTGGTTACTAATGTATCAACTTGGCTCAAGCTACAGTCATTGGAGAGGAGGGAGCCTCAACTGAGAAAATGTCTCCATAAGATCTGGCTGTTGGGCATTTTCTTAATAAGTGATTGATGTAGGAAGGCCAGCCCATTTGGGTGTGGTCAGCCCTGAGGAAGTGGTCCTGGTTCTATAAGAAAGAAGGCTGAGCAGCCATGGGGAGCAGGTCAGTAAGCAGCACTTCTCTGTGACTTCTGCATCAGCTCCTAGCTCCAGGTTCCCCCATGTTGGAGATCCTGTTCTGATTTCTTTTGATGATGAATTGTGATGTGAAAGCATAAGCTGAATAAACACTTTCCTCCCCAAGTTGCTTTGGTCATTGTGTTTATCACAGAGATTTTTACCAGATTCTTAAGAAACGGTCATTTTTGTGCTATTGTGCAATATATGAATTTCAAGATGTTTTTCTGTTTGTTTGTTTGTTCGTTTGTTGAAACAGGGTCTCACAATGAACCCCTATTTAGTGATATGGGAATCACTAAATTGACTGGGCTGGCCTCAAACTCAGAGATTGCCTCCCAAGTACTGGGATAAAAGGTGTGCGCCACCACACCTAGTCCTATAATTTTCTATTTATGTGAGAAAAAAAGTGATTGAACCTTGATAGGGGTTACATTGAGCCTAGTCACTCTGGATAGCATGAACATTCATGACTGACTTCCTGGCAAAGTGTCATAACAATTAAAGGTGAAAATTACTACTCAACAAAAGGCTCAGAAAGGGCAGACACTTCCCTACCTCATACCGCACACACGAGCTGATCAGGTCTCAGAATAAGAGCTACAACTTAAATGGTGGTGGTGGTTAAATGAAATTGATTATGAAACCTAGTTTACAAAAGAAAGTCTTAGGACTCTTCCCCAAAGCTGCATGCCATCTGCCTTGAACATAACCTGGAAAGGAAAATGCCAATAAATCTGGAGTAGGGGATGCCATGTCCAATTGAGTCAGTTATCACCCTGAAACCGAAAGTTAAGTGAACGCTTGCACCTTGGAAACTGAGATCCCTAAGGCCTCTATTCTCTTTAGTGCCCCAAATACTAGAAGCTAGTTTTAATCTTCCAGGAAAGAGCAGTAAGAGCCAGGTCAAGGAGAAATACCTAATGATCTGATGCATCTTGCCAAATCACCCAGCCAAGAACACTGTAGTGAGGACCACAGTCTACCATCACCAGTGTTCTTACCATGCACAATGTCCCAATTCTAGAGTAGTTTTTCACATCAGCATTCAGTTTTTCAATACAAGGACTATAGATTCGTGTGTCTTCTTGTGTCATTTGGTCTGGTGTTTTTAATTAGTTGTGACAAAGTATTTCTGATACACACCTTAGACTGTAGCACCTATTATGATGCCTCCACCCTGTCACAAGTAATGATTTCCTTACCACAAATTCTTAAATATTTCAGATTGGGGGGTTTGCATACATCTAATCTGATCAAAAATGTATTTATATTTGACATACACATACAATAGTCTGGTAGTATTTCATACAACATTCCCAGTGTGCCCACATTTTGACTATGAGGCCCAAATATGCAGTTCTCCACATGCAGGGTCATGTTTGCACTTGTAAAGCTTGAGAGTTTGGAACATTTCAGATTAATATGCTTAACTATATGAACAATAATTTATAATTTTGCTTTTCTTTCTTCCATTTTCTTGATCATTTCTAATGTTTGTTCATTATGATTTAATAGAACATTTGTAATGTTTCATTAATTTTTTCTTTAGCTATAGTTATAAAAAGTGGGATCCTGCTCAGTAATAAAAGAACAAAATATTCATAAAACACGTTGGATAAATTGCAAAAGTGTGATATTGACTACAGAGATCACAAAGGTTATATACACTCAGATTCCTAATCTTTAAAAAGAGAAAATAACTAGTGGTTCCTCTGCCCACCTGATGAGCATCCAGTGAATCAGGCTGCGTGAAAATACACAGTGCTTTCCTGTGCAGAGCACAGCTGTGATGCAGCTCAGACCAGATCATCTTATACTGAGACAGGGTCTTGTCCTGAACAAGACCTTGTGATTCAGCTAGACTAGCTGGCCAGTGAGCCCCAGGGGTCCCCAAACTTCCCTGTGCTAGAATTAGCAGCACGACCTACCACCTCCCACCGTTTGCATGCACACTGAGTCTGAACTCAGGTCCTCATGTCTGAGTCATCTCCATGCCCCCAGTTTCCACTCCCCGACCCCAAGACACTTCCGTAATATTTAATGGATGTTTTGATAATTATCTAATTATAAATTTCTAGAACTGCAACTAGACCAAGACAAACACGCAGTTAATTCTAAATGAATTAAGACAGTGGTACACTAAAGTGACCTGGGGTCATGTCTTAATTCCAGCCTCTCCAGAGGTTTAGGAAGGAGGATGGCAAGTTCAAATCCTGCCTAGGCTACAGACAGTAATATCAGCCTGGGAAACCTAGCAAGACTTTTTTCTCAAAATTAAAGAAAAAGCGGGGGAAAGCGCGGGGAAGCGGAGATGGGCTAAGGACGTGCCTCACTGGCAGAAAAACTTGCCTGGCACAGCAAGGCTTAAACCGAGGTTAGGCTATCGTTTGCCCAACCCTCCTCAGGCGATCCTTCCTTCTCGTACCTCTGGCCTTAACTGCCACCTTCCTAGTCACTCACTCCAGCTCCAGTCCATGGCCACACTCACACATCCCCCACAAGCAAGTCCCTTACCGGCCTGCAGGGTCCACAGTCTAGGCCTGCTGCTTCCCGCGGAAGCTCCAGGGCCCATGGCTCTGCTCCTTCCTGCTGAGCCTGGGGGAAGTACATGCTGGACACCATCTACGAGGCCCAACAGCAGCAACAGAAGGAGAGCTTTGCACTGCCTGGGGATGGTGCCCAGTGCCTGGCCTGTTCTGACCTTCATTGTCCCTCAAGCTCAAAGTCAACTCGGCCCCCTTGTAGGTTTCCTGGCAAAAGGCTTGCTCCTCCTCTGAGGGCCAGAAGCTATTCCATGCAAATGGATCTGTGTAGCCAAGCCCCAGGTTGGCTCTGGTTCCCAGCAGCAGCAGGCACACTCTAATGCCCACGGTCCTCATCTGTCTCTCCCAGAGGGACATCTGCAAACTACCCTGTTGTTTTTTGTGGTTGGGATGTATGTTCACACTGCTAACCCATCCCTAGAGCTCTGGGTGGCTCTGCCTGACTGATATCCAGGTCCCCAAGGGCACCCTGGGTCTGTGGAGCAGGTCCCAGGGCTTAGAGGGGCCACAGAGAGCAGCTGAACACCTGCCCAGTGGAACAAGACTCTCTAAAGCTTAGTGCCAGGGATGTGGGTGAGGTTGGAGCTAATGCCAGGGATGTAGGGTGAGGTTGGAGCTAATGCAGGGATGTGAGGTGAGGTTGTAGCTAATGCAGGGATGTGGGGTGTGGTTAGAGCTAATGCAGGGATGTGGGGTGAGGTTGGAGCTAATGCAGGGATGTGGGTGCAGTTGGAGCTAATGCCAGGGATGTGGGGTGAGCCTGTAGCTAATGCCAGGAATGTGGGGTGAGGTTGTCACTAATGCAGGGATGTGGGGTGCGGTTGTCACTAATGCAGGGATGTGGGGTGAGGTTGGAGCTAATGCAGGATGTGGGTGAGGTTGGAGCTAATGCAGGTATGATCCTTACAGCTGAACTTAAACCTCTGCTTGAAGGATCCCCATTAGCTACAACTCCACCTCACCCAAAGCCCACGAGCTTCTTCTCCAGCTGTGGGAGCATTCGCTTGGCCATGCAAGACTCCCCCTCATCTCTCCAGCCACATTGTGGATTGTGTAACAAGCAGTGTCTTGCTTGTCTCACGGAGATCGTGAGGGCCACAGTGAGTCAGACTCCATGGATTCATGAGATTCTGCTTGGATCCCTGTGTCTCAAACACTGACTGCAGACCCTGAGGGACAACCACTGTATCTTGGAGTGCCCATGGCCATCGAGACAAGACACAGTACCAGACAGTAGAGTGTGAGTTCCCTAACAGATGTGTGAAGTACAGGGGGACTTCTGGTACAGTCTAGCTTTCCTTCACTTGAGGCACATGGCCTCTCTGCCTACTTTGGGCTCCTTATATCTTGGAAATTGAAGGGAGGATCCAAGGGACATTAACTAAGTTGCTCCACCCAGAAACCCTACATCCTAGGACTCAGACCCATGATTCCCCCTTGGAGCAATGATAGATCTCCAGACCTTCCAACTGTTCTCTGAGCCCTGATCCTACCATGGCCTCTGGTCAAGAAGCAGCCACAAACCACAGCTTCCTGCAGTTATCCAGATGTAAGCCATCAGACCACCCCTCACTCAACACTCAAGATGCTTGACTCTTCTCTCTTCAGGTAAAGGACTGTCTCCTATCCAGTACTTCAGCCCTGCTTTCTCCTTCAGCTCCTGCCCACCTCTCTACTCAGGCCCCAGAGAGGCTGTCTGCAGCCATTGCATACCCATCTACACAGAATGATTTTAGAACAGCTACGGAACTGCTTTTCCAGGTCACACTTGTTGATGCTCTAGAAGTTTCCTGGCTTTCAGAATCCCTGACCTGTTCCACAGCTCCCGAAACCCTCTCTGAGGTGGCTTCTATGGTTTTTGGAGAACATAAATCATCCTCCAAAGCCTGGAGACCTCAAGGCTTACTGGACATGAGAATGATAGTGTAGCAACCACTGGCAAGTATGGAGGCCGGACCACAAGAGCCCAAGAACTTGGTCAACATTAATCTTGATGTTTTGGATAATTTTGGTGAAATTAATATTTAAATCATGAACTTCAAATAATATAGATTCCTTTCATGATATGGATTGCTTCATCTAGCTTACTGGAATACAAAGATTGAATTCGCCTGAACAAGAAATTTTGCTGGCTGATGACTTTGAACATGAACAGTAATTCCTCCCTGGGCTTCCAGCCTGACAGCTCCTTCAGATTCTGAACTTGCCATCTTCAAGCTGTGGGCATCAATTCCTGAAAAAATCTTAATCTCTCTGTATTTGCGCGCGCGCGCACACACACACACACACACACACATGCACACACACACACACCATTTTGTTTCTCTAGAAAATGCTATAATAAATCAGCTATGTCATCTGCTATCCATGGAGTGCTCACTACAGTCTCTCATAGATGGGCTCATTGAAATACAGGGGCTTGTACTGGTAGACTTCCTTCTCAAGCTAGGAAGGAATAGAGGGTCCTAAGTCCAAAAACACTAAGCCTTTTATGAGTCACAAATATCTTTGAAAATGTGAGGAAAGCCACAGAAAATCTTCCAGAAAACATTGTATATGCCTCAATACAGTGCTGCTTTTGACCCCTGCCTGGGGCTCCACAGTTAACTACACATGTGTTAGACTTGAAACTTGGGGAGAACAGGAAGTGTTAACATTCACTACAGCTTCCCTGGTGCACTGAACCCTGAACATAATGGCACTCAGTGCTTCAGGATTCACAGAGTTTAGTCCAGACAGATGTTTCTGATCAGGTGTAGTCAAGGCTCTCTCAACAGAGAGAATCACAGAAAGATCAAGTTCAAGTTCAGAGAGAAGACAAATCTAGTCACTGATACCTATGCCCCTCCTCCAGCAGAGGCTGGCTAGGTCGTGGGTACACATCCACAGGACTCACAGTGACCTGGGCAGAGGGTCAGTGGGATGAACACCCACAGATGACCAACTCTGCCCACCTCCCCTGCCCTAATACTACCTGCAAGAGATAAACCAAAACCCACAGCACCTGAAAATGCCAAACCTGGGCTTGGCCTGAGCAGAGCCGACAGCACAATACTGAAAAGAGAACCCATAGAGGAGACGTCTGGGTTGCATGTGCTAAACAAGATTGCCACCAAGGCCAATCAGAGCTCTTCAAAACTTCTACGTCAGAAACCACTAGGACACACACAAGTGTCATGTGTGAGCATAGAGAAGAAAGCAAATACCTCTCCCTGACACCCACTCTCTATGGTGTGGATGTAGTTTGCCCTCTAAAAGTTCATGTGCTCAAAGCTTTGTCCTAGTGTGGCAATCCTGAAGATGGTGGTACCTTTAAAAATGTGGTGTCTAGGGACTGGGGAGATGCTCAGAGGCTAAAGTACTTAGAACCTCATAAATGCCCATCTATACTCCCAGCACTCTGAAGGTAGAAAGTGAGGATTCCTGGAGCAAGCTGGCTAGCTATACCAGTTGAGTTGCTGAGGTCCAGGTTTAAGTGAAAGACCCTGCTTCAGCAATCAACTTCTGACCTCTATACACCACACACACATATATATACCCACACACATATTAACATGTGCACACAAATACACACGTAAAACAGAGGTGGATTCACTGAAGGTGATTAGGTAATTGGGAATTCTCCTATGGAATGGTTCAGTGGAACAATACCGAGGACTGCATGGAGATTGTAATACTTGTGAGGCCAAGGGTCCTATAACACTTAAAGGGGCAAGGTCCCAATATCTGCACAAGGATGTTAAGCTTGTAGGGCCAATGGTTCTAGATCTGCACAGGGATGTAAAACTGCTAGGTTCAAGGGTTCTGATGCCTGGTTTTTCCTAGGATGATAACATTTGTAAGTGTTGTGCCCAGATCGTAACCCCAGAGAGACCACCAAGGACGAGCATACCAGAATGCAAAAGCAAGGTTTATCTGTTACAAGTCATGACAGGGAACTCATCTCAAGTGAGGCAGAGTTACTCTTTCTTGGGGAAGTTAGTTTTTATAGGCAAAACCCATAAAATTTCTTAGAGGGGAGGGGCTTAGTACGGGTCCATCCTTGATTGGTCCATTTTTCCCGGGCCTGGACTTTATCTTATTCTAGCTTATCTGTTTGCCCTGTCAGGAGTTTTACAACTCCTCTCCGGGTCTGGTCATGTTATATCCGGAGAGGGGCATCTCGTGGTTAATTGGTTACCATCAGACATCCTGACTCTGTTCTTTTGTTCCTGGGCTGGCGCCATCATTTCTGGGGACTTGAAACTGGCCTGGGTCTATCTATATTGAGATATCTTTGTCTAAGGTCCCCTTTTTGAGACAATAGAGTGAGGGTCTTGTTGTGCCTAGATCGTGTCCCCAAAGCTGCCACTGGAGACTTTAGGTACAGAATGCAAAAGTAAGGTGTTTTCTAAGTTTATAAGCCTCCAGGGAGGCTCTTCCAAATCTCTCACTCACAGCAGGGAGGTTGAAGGAGCACTACCCTTTCTTTGTGAGGCTAGTTCTTAAAGGCACAGACCATATAATTTATTTTAACCCGCCTCCCTTTTTAGTCTTTGGTCGAATATCCTGACTGTTTTCCAAAGTCCCTGTAGCAGATACAGCCACCTGGGGAAAAGGGGTCTAAGTTCTTATCTACACTTAGGAATCCTGGTTTAAGCTTCTCTTTGTCTGTAGGGGATAGAGTGGGGGGTTTTACTGAGGTATCACAGTAAGGTCTACCTATTTTCCCATTCTGTGATACTACCCACTAAGGGAAATGAAAGTTACTAGAGACCAGCATTTAAAAAGCTTTCCTTGCCCAACCGCAATCCTATCCACATAGAACAAGAGTCCTCAGCCAGCTGATTATCTTGTTCCCAGTAATAATCTTTGATTTGTAACATAACTGCTTAGAACTCCTAAATGCAGGAGGCACACTCACCCACTGGCTTTTCCTAATGAGTCTACCCAAATCAAGTATGCTGTGCTATCTCCACTCCCAAGCCTAGCTCTGCCCCCACAGCAGCTTCTGCACTGGCCCAGCCTGAAGCTATAATCCATATCAGACCAAGAAAAGAAGTCCACATGCCCAGGTCTATTGAGAGCTGCTGGTAGCAAAAAGTCCATGGAGTATACAGCAGTGACAACTAGAGTTCAGAAGGTCAACCTATCAGAACTAAGGGTTCTGTTAGAGAAACCATCATGCAAGGCATTATGGAATTACTGCCTTTTGAATGAACTGACTGTCTCTTGTAAACTTGTGCATTTCCATGTTATGTGTACATGTAATCTCACAATTACACCTCAATCTTGGCAAAGTTTCCCTATACATTTGGGTAATTGGATAACTGTCCCCAGCTGTGCTTGTTTTTTATTAACATACATCTGGCCAGGGCCATTCTCTGAACAAAAGTATTTCAGCAAGATACCTCTTTCCAAGGACAAAACTGCACATAAGTAAACATTAGCTCATCTCACTCACAAATAGAGAAAAGAACCACTAACAATTAAGTTCTCAACTCCTTACCTTCACACCCAGGTTATTTATACAAGACCCTAATTTAAGAGATTTACTGCTCACATTCCTGAGATGATGTTTTAGCCATTTGCTAGTTACTGAGTTAAGGTGATTACTCCCCACAGACACAAGGAGATTGTCAAGGCCAGGCAGGTGATGGGTGCCAAGTTTCTTTCTTGTGTAAATTAAGTTTCAATTCCTCCTCAGTCAGGTGCTTTTCCTGGATTCCCTAACTGATCATAGCCTGTAGTTGACCCTACCAGAGAACTCCCCTTTAGTCACTCCCCTTTTGGGTTGTAATTGGAAGCTGACTTTTATTGCTTTAGTGTGGATCCTTATCAACCCATCTCTGTGACCCTGAAAACTTCAAGCCTTGCATTGCTTTGCCAAAGAATTACTGCATGTGTATATATACTGGTTCTTGACACAAGGGAGAATTGATTGAGAAGAACAAAGATGAGGACGGAGATGGGAAGAACTAGACAGAGATGAGAGAACAGCAGAAGGGACTGAGAGCAGGAGGGACTGAGAGGAGCTAAGGATGAGAACAGAAAAGAAACTGTGTAGATAGAATTGACTTAGAAGAATAACATGAATGGACTAAAGAACTCAATGTGCTTAGATTCATTTGATATCCCTCAGATTAGAATCCTGACTGGTTATTAGACTCTTCCACGGACCCTGGGAGAAAACAATAAAGGCTGGACCTTTTATTGTTTTTGGTACGGTCATGTCACAAAAAACAAACAATATGAAATACCAAGATATATTGTTCCCTCCTCTCCAACCCATCCACGTCTATAGAAATGTTCTCCAGTGAGAATTACTTAGATAAACCTCAGCACATAGACATTAAGAGAATAATCATAAACTTGAACAAAGAATCCATGGAGATTAAAGAGAATAAAAAAACTCAATGAACTTAAAAGGAGTACAGCAAAAAGCACCTAAAGTATGTCCAAGAAAAGACAAATACATAGATAAAAAATGATGAGGATAACACAAGCTTCAAAAGCTTATTTAAATAAAGAGCTAGAAATATATATATATATATATATATATATATTTTTTTTTTCTTTTTGGTTTTTCGAGACAGGGTTTCTCTGCGTAGCTTTGTGCCTTTCCTGGAGCTCACTTGGTAGCCCAGGCTGGCCTCGAACTCACAGAGTTCCGCCTGGCTCGCTCCCGAGTGCTGGGATTAAAGGCGTGTGCTGCCACCGCCGCTGCCGCCGCTGCCACCCGACTAAGAGCTAGAAATACTGAGAGCTCAAGCTGAAATGAAAATGGAATTGGCCCGACTTCCTTCTCGACCAGAGACTTCCGTCCAGATAAGAGCTTCCATCCTGCCCGGAGTTCCCATTTGGACAAGAGAACTCCCTCTGGACAAGAGAGAGAGACTTCCTGAATCTGTCAGCTCTTCTGAACCAAGTACACTGATAAGACCAAGAAGGAACCACAAGGAGATGGGCAGACGTCAAGGCAGAAGTACATACAACAAAATGAAGAGCAATACAGCATCACCAGAACCTAGCCCGCCTCCAACATCTAGACCTGAACATCAAAAATTGGAAGAAGCAGAAAAAATAGCCTTATGAGTAACATCATGAAGAAGGTAGAGGCTTGTGTAGAGGAAAAGACAAAAAATGGAAGAACGCTGTAAACAACTAGAGGAAAGGGCAAACAAATTAGAAGAAAACAATAAAGTCCTGGAAGAAAACAATAAAGTCCTGGAAGAAAACAATAAAGACTGAAAGAAAATCATGAAAAAGCAATGAAACTGAAAAGGGAAATTGAAAAAAATAAAGAAGACACAAACAGAGGGAATGCTGGAAATAGAAAACCTGAGTAAAAGATCAGGAACTTCAGATGCAAGTATAACCAACAGAATGCAAGAGATGGAAGAAAGGATTTCTGGCATGAAGATACGTGAAGAATAATAGTTTCATCAGTCGAAGAAAACACTAAAGCCAACAAAGTCATGAACCAAAAATGTCCAAGAAATTTGGAACACCATGAAAAGACAAACTACTGAATTATAAGGGATAGAGAGAAGGTGAAGAATACCAACTCAAAGGCACAGAAAATATATTCAACAAAATTATAGAAGAAAACTTTCCCAACTTAAAGAAGGAAATGCCTATGAAGATACAAGAAGCCTATAGAACACCAAACAGACTAGACCCCCCAAAAAAGTCCCCTTGACACATAATAATTAAACAACTAAATGTACAGAATAAAGAAAGAATATTAAGAGCAGCCAAGGAAAAAGGCCAAGTGACCTATAAAGGTAAACCCATCAGAATAACACCCGATTTCTCAATGGAGACTTTGAAAGCCAGAAGGACCTGGACAGATGTAATGCAGACACTAAGAGACCATGGATGTCAGCCCAGACTAATATACCCAGCAAAACTTTCAATCATCATAGACGAGAGGAACAAGACATTCGAAGACAAAGCCAGATTTAAACAATACCTATCCACAAACCCAGCCCTACAGAAAGCACTAGAAGGAAAATTCCAACTGAAGGAAGTCAGATACACACTCGAAAACACAGGCAATAGATAAAGCCACAACAGTAAACCCCAAAGAAGAGAAGTACACACACACTACCACCAAAAAATAACAGGGATGAACAATCACTGGTCATTAATATCCCTTAATATCAACGGACTTAATTCACCTATAAAAAGACATAGGCTTACAGAATGGATACGAAAGCAGGACCCATCTTTCTGCTGCATACAAGAAACACATCTCAAATTCAAAGACAGACACTACCTAAGAATAAAAGGCTGGGAAAAGACTTTCCAATCAAATGGTCTTAAGAACAAGCGGGTGTAGCCATCCTGATATCCAACAAAATAGACTTCAAACTAAAATCAATCAAAAGAGATCAAGAAGGGCATTACATCTCATCACAGGAAAGATCCACCAAGATGAAGTTTCAATTCTGAACATTTATGCCCCAAACACAAGGGCACCCACATATGTAAAAGAAACATTACTAAAGCTTAAACCACATATAAAAACCCACACATTAATAGTGGGAGATCTCAACACCCCACTTTCACCACTGGACAGATCTCCCAAATCGAAACTTAACAGAGAAATAAAGGACTTAACTGATGTCATGACCCAATTGGACCTAATAGATATCTACAGAACATTCCATCCTAACAAGAAAGAATATACCTTCTTCTCAGCACCCCATGGAACTTTCTCTAAAATCGACCACATACTTGGCCACAAAGCAAATCTCAACAGATACAAAACAATTGGAATAACCTCCTGTGTTCTATCAGACCACCATGGTTTAAAGTTAGATTTCAACAACAACAAAAACTACAGAAAACCTACAATCTCATGGAAACTGAATAATGCTCAACTGAATCACCAATGGGTTAAGGAAGAAATAAAGAAAGAAATTAAAGACTTCCTAGAGATCAATGAAAATGAAGACACCACATACCCAAACTTATGGACACTATGAAAGCAGTGTTAAGAGGGAAATTCATAGCACTAAATGCCCACATAAAGAAGTTGGAGAAATCTCACACTAGTGACTTAACAGCACACCTGAAAGCTCTAGAACAAGAAGAAGCAAAGTCTCCCAGGAAGAATAGATGCCAGGAAATTATCAAAGTGAGAGGTGAAATTAATAAATTAGAAACTAAGAGAATAATACAAAAATTAATGAAACAAAGAGTTGGTTCTTTGAGAAAATCAACAAGATAGACAAGCCCTTATCCAAACTAACCAAAAGACAGAGAGAGAGAATCCAAATCAACAAAATCAGAAATGAAAAGGGGACATAACAACAGACATTGAGGAAATCCAGAGAATTATAAGGTCATATTTCAAAAACCTCTACTCCACAAAACTGGAAAACCTAAAGGAAATGGACATTTTTCTGGATAGGTACCACATACCTAAGTTAAATCAAGACCAGATAAACTATTTAAATAGTCCAATAAACCCTAAGGAAATAGAAACAGTCATTAAAAGTCTCCCAACCAAAAAAAGCCCAGGACCAGATGGTTTCAGCACAGAATTCTACCAGACCTTCAAAGAAGAGTTAATACCAATACTCTCTAAATTGTTCCACATAATAGAAACAGAAGGAACATTACCAAACTCCTTCTATGAGGCTACAATTACCCTGATTCCTAAACCAAACAAGGATGCAACAAAGAAAGAGAACTACAGACCGATCTCCCTCATGAACATTGATGCAAAAATACTCAATAAAATGCTGGAAAACAGACTCTAAGAACACATCAGAACAATTATCCACCATTATCAAGTAGGCTTCATCCCAGGGATGCAAGGGTGGTTCAACATACGAAAGTCCATCAATGTAATACACCATATAAACAAACTCAAAGAAAAAAAACCACATGATCATCTCACTAGATGCAGAAAAGGCATTTGACAAAATCCAACACCCCTTCATGATAAAAGTCTTGGAGCGATCAGGAATACAGGGAAAATACCTAAAAATAATAAAGGCAATTTACAGCAAGCCAACAGCCAACATCAAATTAAATGGAGAGAAACTCAAAGCAATTCCACTAAAATCAGGAACGAGGCAAGGCTGTCCACTCTCCCCATACTTATTCAATATAGTACTTGAAGTTCTAGCCAGAGCAATAAGACAACATAAGGAGATTAAGGGATACAAATTGGAAAGGAAGAAGTCAAGCTTTCCCTATTTGCAGATGACATGATAGTATACTTGAGTGACCCCAAAGATTCCACCCAGGAACTGATAAAGCTTATAAACAACTTCAGCAACATAGCAGGATACAAGATCAACTCAAAAAAATCAGTAGCCCTCCTATATACAATGGACAAAGAAGCTGAGAAGGCAATTAGAGATAAATCTCCCTTTACAATAGCCACAAATGACATAAAATACCTTGGGGTAACACTAACCAAGCAAGTGAAGGACCTATATGACAAGAACTTTAAGTCCCTGAAAAAAGAAATTGAAGAAGATGTCAGAAAATGGAAAGATCTCCCATGCTCATGGATAGGCAGGGTTAACATAGTAAAAATGGCAATCTTACCAAAAGCAATCTACAGATTCAATGCAATCCCCATCAAAATACCAACACAATTCTTCACAGACCTGGAAAGAATAATACTCAACTTCATATGGAAAAACAAAAAACCCAGGATAGCCAAAAGAATCCTGTACAATAAAACAACTCTGGAGGCATCACAATCGCTGACTTCAAGCTCTACTATAGAGCTACAGTAATAAAAACAGCTTGGTATTGGCATAAAAACCGACATGTGGACAATGGAATCGAATTGAAGACCCTGACATTAACCCACACACCTATGAACACATAATTTTTGACAAAGAAGCCAAAAGGGTACAATGGAAAAGGGAAAGCATCTTCAACAAATGTGCTGGCATAACTGGATATCAACGTGTAGAAGGCTGCAAATAGATCCATATCTGTCATCGTGCACAAAACTTAAGTCCAAGTGGATCAAGGACCTCAACATAAATCCAGCTACTCTGAACCTGAGAAAGTAGGAAGGAGTCTTGAACGCATTGGCATAGGAGATCACTTCCTAAATATAACACCAGTAGCACAGACACTGAGACAAACAATCAATCAATGGGACCTCTTGAAACTGAGAAGCTTTTGTAGAGCAAAGGATACAGTCAACAAGGCAAAGCGACAGCCTACAGAATGGGAAAAGATCTTCACCAACCCCACATGTGACAGAGGACTGATATCCAGAATATATAAGGAACTCAAGAAATTAGACATCAAAACAACCAACAGTCCAATTGAGAAATGGGCTTTAGAACTAAACAGAGAATTCTCAACAGAGGAAACTCAAATGGCTGAAGACATTTAAGGAATTGCTCAATATCCCTAATCATCAGGGAAATGCAAATCAAAACAACTCTGAGATACCACCTTATGCCTGTCAGAATGCTAAGATCAAAAACACTGAAGACACTTTATGCTGGAGAGGATGTGGAACTAGGGGAACTCTCCTCCACTGCTGGTGGGAATGCAAGCTTGTACAACCACTTTGGAAATCAATATGGCGCTTTCTTAGAAAATTAGGAATCAATCTCCCCCAAGATCCAGCTATACCACTCTTGTGTATTTACCCAAGAAATGCTCAATCATACCACAAGAGCACTTGCTCAGCTATGTTCATATCAGCATTGTTTGTAATAGCCAAAACCTGGAAACAACCTAGATGCCCTTCAACTGAAGAATGGATAAATAAATTGTGGCACATATACACAATGGAATACTACTCAACAGAGAAAAACAATGACATCATGAGGTTTGCAGGCAAATGGATGGATCTAGAAAAAATCATCTTGAGTGAGGTAACCCAGACTCAGAAAGACAAATATGGTATATACTCACTCATAGGAGGATGCTAGATATGGAACAAGGATGACTGGACTGCTACTCACATCACTAGTGAGGCTACCTGGAAAACAGGACCCCAAGAAAGACACGGAGAAATGGATGAGATCTACATGAACAGCCTGGACATGAGTGGAGCAATGAAAGGCGAGGGTCGAGGGAAAGAGAACGGGAGATCCTAGCTGGATCAAGAACAGAGAGGGAGAACAAGGAATAGGAGACCATGGTAAATGAAGATCACATGAGAAAAGGAAGAAACAAAGAGCTAAAGAGGCCCACAGAAATCCACAAAGATACCCCACAAAAGACTGCTGGCAATGGTCGAGAGACAGCCGGGACTGACCTACTCTGGTGATGGGATGGCCAAACACCCTAATAGTTGTGGCAGAAACCCCATCCAAGGACTGAGGAATCTGGATGCAGACATCCACAGCTAGGCCCCGGGTGGAGTGTTGGAGTCTAATTAGTGAGAAAGAGGAGGGTTTATATGAGCGAGAATTGTTGAAACCAAGGTTGGATAAAGCACAGGGACAAATACCAAATGAATGGAAACACATGAACTATGAACCAAAGGCTGAGGGGCCCCAACTGGATCAGGCCCTCTGAATAGGTGAGACAATTGATTGACTTGATCTGTTTGGGAGGCATCTAGGCAGTTGTACCAGGTCTCGCTGCATGAGACATCTGTTTGAATCCTGGGACTTATGCAGGGACGCTTGGCTCAATCTGGAGGAGGGGACTGGACCTGCCTGGACTGAATCTATCAGGTCGATCCAGTCCTCGGGGAGACCTTGATCTGGAGGAGGTGGGAATGGGGGGTGTGCTGGGGGGAAGGGAGGGGGGCAGGAAGGGAGAGAACAAGGGAATCTGTGCTATTATGTAGAACTGAATAGTATTGTAAAATAAAAAAAAATAATAAAATAATAAATTAAAAAAAAAGAAAATGGAATTGAAAACTCAATGACCCAATTGGAAAACTCATGGGGAAAGTCTTATAAGTAGGATCAAGGAGAAGACAAAATATCTGAATTTTAAGATAAAGAAAAGAGGGCTGGAGAGATGTCTCAGGGGTTAAGAGCACTGGCTGCTCTTCCAGAGGTCCTGAGTTCAATTCCCAGCACCCACATGGTGGCTCACAACCATCTATAATGAGATCTGGTGCCTTCTTCTGGTGTATAGGCATACTATATAAGTGGTAAATAAATAAAAATCTTTTAAAAAATGATAAAGAAGAAGAATTAGACCACACAAGCAAAGAATATGAAAAAATATTTTAAACACATGAAAGAATTATAAGATACCAAGACAAGATCAAATCTTCAGATTATAAGCATAGATGAAGGAGTAGAATACAAAGTCAATGGCATAGATCAGATCTTCAACAGAATTACAGAAAAAAACTCCCCAAATTAAGGAGAAACATACACATACAGATACAAGAAGCACCTAGAACACCAAAAAGATGGGACCAGAAAAGAAACTCCCCATATCAGTCAGGGTTCTCTAAAGGAACAGAACTGATAAGATGAATGTCTATATAAAGGAGCCTTACATGCTGTGGTCCTGCTAGTCCACCCATCACTGTCTCCCAAGAATCCAGAAGTTGTTCATTCCGTGAGGCTGCATGTCTCAGTTGTTCCTCAGCTTATGTTGGAATCCTGAAGAAGCAGGCTCTAACACCAGTGAAGGAATGCTAATGTAGCAGGGTAGAAGGACTTGTCAGGGAGAGTGAAGGCAAACAGGCAAAAAGCAGAAGCCCCCTTCTTCCATGGCCTTTACATGGGCCCAGGTGTGGCCTAGGTATAGGGCGGGTCTTTTGACCTCAATGATCCAAATTTAAGGTAGATCTTCCCACTTCAAATGATCCAATCAAGAAAAGTCCATGACAGGTGTGCACAGCTGCTTAGGTTTGTCGTTAATTCCAAATGTAGTCAAGTTGACAACAAGAACAGCCATCACATCCCCACAGTACACTACAGTTAAAACACCGGATAGATGTACAGAATAAAGAGAGAGTACTGAGGACTGTGAGAGAAAAAGCACAGACCACATAGGAAGGAACACCTGTTAGGATCACAGGCAACTTCTCATGGAAACTTTAAAAGACAGAAGGCCCTGGAGCAATACACTTCAAGAAGGCCATGGATGCCAACCCAGATGACTATACCCAGCAAAACTTCCTACCATAGTTGAAGGAGAAGGAAAATCTTACATAATATAAACAAGCTAAAAGAATTCACATCCAGGCCCAGCGGCAGTGGCGCACGCTTTTAATCCCAGCATTCAGGAGGCAAAAAAAAAGAATTCATAGCCATCAAATCAGACTTATAGAAAGTACTGGAAGCAATACTTCAGTGTGAAGAGAGGAATAAACACAGTTCATAGATCAGTGCCTTGTCAACTATCATCAGAGAAGCCTCCTCTGCACCAGACGGGAATAAATAGAGATCCACAGCCAGAAACATGCAGAGAGCAAGACCTTGAAATACTCAGCCCTAAAAGGGATGCCTCCATCAAATCTCTCCCCCTCAGGGCTCAGGGAAACCTGTAGAAGAGGAGGAAAAAAAAGTGAAAGAGCTAGAGGGGGTGGAGGATGCCAGGCAATCAAAGGCCTTCTAGACACAGCAGAGCTGGTGCACATGTGAACTCCCAGAGATTGACAGCATGCACAGCCTGCATGGGTCTGCACCACATAGGGTCCCAGAGCTGAAAGGAGGGTACACATACCCGTCCCTAACCCAGAAGCTATCTCCAGTTGGTAGCTATTTGCAAATGAAATACTAGTTTTCTCCAAGGAAGTCTCACTGGGAAACAAACCACTCTTAAAGAGAGGCCCCGTGCCCAGCTGCAGAGGCCAGCACAGCACAAGCCAACAGCATCTGGGGGGGGGGGTTTGTCTCATAAAGTCAGAGCGTGTGGTGTGTGTGTGTGGGGGGGGTTCCTTCAGGTCCTTTGTGTACATATTTTGGCTTCCAGTTTTGGATTTTTATGGGATTCCTGAGTGATCCAACATGTGTGTCTCTGTGTCTATATGTGTTTCTTGTGCTTTTTCTTTGGCTTTTTTTTGTTTGGTTATTTTTTTCTATTCCAATTTGTTTGCTTTTTATTTATCTTATTGTATTTTATTTTATTAAACTATCTTAGAACAAACCTATTCCTTAGATACCTGTTTATTTTCTAACAATAGACAGAAAAGTACAGATCCAGATGGGAAGGAAGAAGGGAGGAACTGGTAGGAGGAGGATGGAGGAAACCATAATCAGAATATATCATATTAAAAAAAACCTATTTTCAATAAAGGAAAAAATAAGGGAATGATGATTACAGGAACCAAAAATGCTCATTCTTCATGACTTTTATCAATTAAAATAAACACAATATTCAAACTTCATAATTCCACAATGACTTTAAAAATAAGCAACTCGGTGGTGGCTGGAGAGATGGCTCAGAGGTTAAGAGCACTGACTGCTCTTCCAGAGGTCCTGAGTTCAATTCCCAGCACCCACATGGTGGCTCACAACCATCTGTAATGAGATCTGGCACCCTCTTCTGGCGTGCAGGCAGAACACTGGTATACATAATAAATAAATAAATCTTTAAAAAAAAAAATAAGCAACTCTTTGGAAAAAACACACCTATGTAATAGAAATACAAGAAAAATGGGAAACTTTTTATAGAACACCACAAGATGATATCAAAAGTTTAATGTCAATTGTAGCTATATCAACTATTCTGTCTTGTCTCCATATAGACGCTTCTTTTGAAGACCTAAAGGACTATATTTCTATCTCTGACAAAGGTCCTATTAGATCAGTGGGTAACTGGCCAGAAAAATCTCATGTGGCCTCAGAGATGCCTGCCTATGCGTGTTGACATGAGAATGGAAAATAACACACTCTTCAAAACCCTATTTTACAGAAACTCGGTAACAAAAAGAAGACTCTCCATAACTTTATGGTGATGTGATAATTTGATAGGAGCAATTACTATAGACATGATCAGAACATACTTAGTCTGCGTGAAGTTGAATTCATATTCTTATGAAAACATGAAGAAAATATTGACTTTAATAATGATATTCAAGGGACAGCTGTAGTTGCTGTAATAGGTCTTCTTACAGTCCTGACCTCAGAATATAAAATCTTATTTCTTGAAGCAGGATGCTGCTCTACAAAAAAATAAAATAAAAAAACAAAAAGAACTGCAAATCTTATCGTCTATGGTAGAAAAATGGCTCTGAGTGGAAAGAAGCAGGAAAAAGACCCGGATGTTCAATAAAAATGGCTTACTGGACAGAGTACTTAAATATATCATTATCAGACACACTTACCCACTCAGCTCTAGAAAGTGTATTTACTCCATTTGAAAATAAACGAAAAAGTCTTCAATTGTTATGAAGAGTTGTGGGTGCTGACCAGCTTTTTACTCCTGATGTAAACAAAAGCAGGGATAATGTCAAAGAGAGATCTATGATATTTCCATTCAGTCCACACAGCAAAGTCAGAGGGAAGCCTGAAGAACCATTACCACTTGCAAAAGGAAGTATTGCCAACAGCAGTCTTTGGGTGCCAAGATGGGTGACCTTGGCACCAGGTCAAGGAAATGGCATGCATGCAGTTCTAGTTACGGCATTGACTGCATCATTCTCTATCAAACACCACACTTCCCAGATTCCCAAAAAGGCACCGGAAAGACAACTGATGCTGAACGGTTAGTGCCTATAATCCCAGCGCTGGAAGGCAGAGACAAGAGGATCCCAGGGGGTGGCTCGCCAACCGTTTAGGTGAATCAGCAGCACCTGGTCCAGTGGGAGAAGGTGGAGACCGAAGAAGACACACAATGTCAGTCTCCGGCACCCATGTGCACATACATTTATATGGATTTGACAACCAGCGCCATAAAAATAAATAAATGGTGGTCAAATATTGTGGCCAGGGATTGCGATCCCAGGACTTGGAAGCCAACGCTTGGAGGACGAGTTCAAGGTTATCTTTGCCTACACAGTTTCAGTTCGAGCCAGCCTTGCACCAGATGAGATGTTAACACAATAAACAAAACAAAAATATCAAAACACGAGGGATATGGCAAAAATAGTACTAAGGGGAAAATTTATACCAAAAATGCTTATGGAAGAAAATATATCAAATTAATAATGTAGCACTAAGCCTCAAAGAACCAGGAAGGAAAGGCCAGGTAGTGGTGGCCCATGCTTTTAATCTCAGCACTCAGGAGGCAGAGGCAGGTAAATCTCTGAGTTTGAAGCCAGCCTGTTCTACAGAGTGAGTTCTAGGACAGCCAGGGCCATACAGAGAAATCCTGTCCAAAACAAAAGACAGAAAGTTGCAGGTAAATGGATGGAATATTATATTGAATCTACAAGGGTGACCCTAGCAATGGTGGGTATAGAACCTGAGCTAGCCATCTCCTGTAACCAGGAAAGTCTTTCAGTGGAGGGAGCGGGACCCCAACCCAGCCACACAATCGCTGACCTACATTTCGCCCTGCCAACAAGATGTGCTGGGAGAAAGGTGTGCAAAAATAATGGGAGTAGCCAACCAAAGATGGGTCCAGCTTGAGACCCATGCCATGAGAGGGAGCCCACCTGCCACTGCTGGAGGGCCAGGACCCAGAGGCAGGACAGCCCAGAGAACTAGGACAGAACCAAGCATGACTGGCAATAAAAGAAAAGAAAAAGTCAATGGAATGATTCCTAACAATATTCTGCTGTCCTCATAGACTGGTGCCTAACTCAGTTGTCATCAGATAGGCTTTACCCGGCAACTGATGGAAACAGATGCAGAGACCCACAGCCAAACATTGAGTGGGCCTTGGGGAATCCTACGGAAGAGGGGGAGGAAGAATTGTAGGAGCCAGAGGGGTCAAGGACATCACAAGAAAACCACAGAATCAACTAACCTGGGCTAGTAGGAGCTCACAGAGTCTGAACTGCCTGCCATCCAGAGAGCTTGAATGGGACTAACTCAAGCCCTCTGCGACGTATGTTACAGTTGTGTAGCTCGGTCTTCCTGTGGGGCTCCTAACAGTGGGAGCAGGGCTGTCTCGGATTCGTTTGCCTGCTTTTGGGACCCTTTCCTCCAACTGGGTTACCTCATCCAGCCTTGATAGGAGAGGAGGTGTCTAGTCTTCCTGCAACTTGGTATGCATGGCTGGCGATATACAGGGGAGGCTTGCCCTTTCCAAAGAGAAACAGAGGAGGAGGCGTGCAGGGTGGAGGGAGTGACTGGGAGGAGAGGAGGGAGGAGGGGAAGCCTTTTAGGGCTGGGGGAGAGTAATTAATTAATTACTTAATTAGAATCAGAAAGGACAAATGAAGCTTAAAGTGGACAGAAGGGAAGGAATAACAGAGATTCAGCGAAGTTAGAGAACTTAAAACCACTTTCCAAAATCAACCAAACTAGAAGTGGTTCTTTGAGAGGATTAAATGACAAGCTCTGCACCTGACTACCTAAGAAAAAAGGTAAAAATAAGTAAAACTGGGAAGTTTACGAAAGTGCAGTACAGTTAATGCCACAGAAATAAAAACACACCGGAGTGGACAGTTATACCTTAACAAACTAGCCTAGAAAAATCCATCAATAGTATACAACAGATAAGACTAAATCAATAAGAGATTTAACAGGCTAAACCAATAAACTAAATAATGAGAGGTTTAAATAGTAACTAAAAGAAAAGAAAAGCCCGACTAACCAGAGAGGCAAGTAAATCTACCAAAATGTACAAGAGCTAACATCAGTTCTTCTCACACTCTTCCAAAACGTAGAACAGCAACACTCCCAAATTATGTTTTACTTATTTTATGTGTGTGGGTGTTTTACCTACATGTATGTCGCGCACCATGTGTGTGCCTGGCGCCTGTGGAAGCTAGAGAGTGTTGGGCACCCTGCAACTGAAGTTACAGGTGTGAGCTGCACATGGGTGCTGGTAATCAAACCTGGATCCTCTGGAAGAGCAGCTTTTGCTCTTAGCCACTGAGCTGTTCCTCCACACCCCGCCCTGTCCACCACCACTTTTAAGGCAGGATCTTGCTATGTAGCACCAGCTGACCTGGAACTTACAGAAATATGCTTGTCTCTGCCTCCCACATATCGGAGTCAAAGTGTGCAGCACAAGGCCAGGCTCGATTCTTTTTAGGCTGCCAGCATTTTCCTGATATAAAACCAAACAAAGACACTACAAGAAAAATTATAGACCAACATGCATAACAATATGAATGCAAAAAGTGTTCAACAAAATACTACCACACAAAATTCAACATCACATTAAAAATATCATACACCAGGATGGGCTACAAGGAGGCATGGATGATTCCACATACACAAATCAATGTGATATTTTAACAAAATGAAGGAACACTATGAAATTCATTCTAAGAAGCCAACATTAATCTCATACCAAAACTATATAAAGACACCACATAAAAAGAAAGCTATCAATCAAATTCCCTGGTGAAAATATATGCAAAAAGTTACAACACAATTCTTGCAAACCAAATTCAAAAGCACATTAAGAAGGTCATACTCCATAATCAAGTTAGTTTCGCCACAGAGATATAAGAATGGTTCAACACATAAAATTCAGTAAGTATAACAAGGCACTGAAGCAGACTTAAGGATGAGAAATCACATGATTACCCCAATCAATGCAGAAAACTCATTTGACAAGGAAACTAGGAATCAAAGAAATATACCTCAACATAATAAATGCTATATACCACAAACCCACTAGTCAACATTATATTACATAAAAACTAAGAGCATTTCCCCTAAAACTTGGCACAAGAATGTCTACTCTCTTTTTTCCACATTTATACGTTAGAGTGCTGTCTTAACTAGATCAAGAAGACAAGAGAAATAAAATGGATACAAAAAGAGAAGAAGGACAATTATCCCTATGTACAGACAACATGATCCTATGCTTCAAAGATCCTAAAATCTTAGTAAGCCACCAGAAATCTTAGTAAACCTTGAGCAAAGTATCAAGATATAAAACATCCAAAAATCAGCAGCTTCTCTATATACCAATAATAAACTTGCTGGGAAAAAAATCAGGGAGGGGGGTGGGAATCCCATTTTTCTAAATAGTTTCCAAAAAATAAAACACCTAGCAGTAAACCTAACCAAGAGATAAAAGGTCCCACTTTCATATAAAAGTATAAAAACTTTTAATACATTCAAAAAGAAAATGGGGACATTAGAAAATGGAAATAACCCCCATGTTCATGAATTATCAGAATTAATATTGTAAGGGTGACTATGTTATTAAAAACAATTTACAGATTCAATGCAATCTTTATCAAAATCCCAAGGACATTGCCAGATGTGGTAGCACAACCTTTTAACACCAGCACTCAGGAGGCAAAGCCAAGAGGATCTGCACACACGTGCATACACAAAGAAGAAAAAGAAGCAAAAACTGCTTTGTGTTTCCACCTCACCCTAATTAAAATGACTATCATCAAGAAAACAAATGACAGCAAATGCTAGCAAGAACGAAGGGGAGAGGGAACACTTATTCGAGCTGGTGAGAATGTAGACTTATGCTATCATTATGGAAATCAGTATACACATTCCTCCAAACACTCACAAGAGAATACCATACGAGCCAACTGCAGCACTCCTGGGGATGCACCTGAGAGACTAGAAGTCAACATACCACAGATATTTGCACAACCACATTTTTTGATGTACTATTCACAATAACCGGGAAATTAACTAGCATAGATGCCATCAATAGATGAATGGATAAAGAAAATATGGCATGAATACACAATGGAATTTTAGGCAGCTGTAAAGAAAAATGAAATCATGACATTTGCAGAAAAATTGATGGAACTAAAAATCATTATGCTAGCAATAAAATCCAAACGCAGAAGGACAAATACCACAATTTCTCTCACACGCAGAACCTGATATATGTGTGTGCACATATGTGTATGTGACTATAAGGTGTGTTTGTGCTTCCAGGTCATGAAACTAGAAATGGGATCATGAGAAGAGAAGGATCTGACGGGGACAGACAAGATAACGGAATACACATGACTCGGAAGCAGAAAAGGGAAGACAGGAAACCAGCCAGAGAGGAGACAGGAAGCACCAGGTAAGGATGCGGGAGTGTGGGGGGAAGGGGATGGGGGGGGTGAGGGTGTATGAGTAATAATAAAGTATAATGGTACAAATTATGAAAATGCCAAAATGAAACCCATTACACTGTATGCTACCCTAAAAAGTAATTCTTTATTGTTTGTTTGTTTTTTGGTTTTTTGAGAGAGGGTTTCTCTGTGTAGCTCTGGCTGTCCTGGAACTCACTCTGTAGACCAGGCTGGCCTTAAACTCACAGAGATCCGCCTGCCACCACCTCCCGGCTTCTAAAAAATAATTTTTTAAAGATGGGAAAGAGTGAGGTTAGAGAGATGGCTCAGTGATCATGAGCACTTGCTGCCAGGAGACCCAAGTTTGGTTCTTAGGACACATCAGGTGCCCTTCCGGCCTCTACGAGCACCAGCATTCACGTGGCATACACACATGAATAAGAAATAACAAAAAATAAATCATTGTTTAAATGAAAAATAAATCACAAAATGGGAAAAAGTAGAGCTGTCCTTTGGCATCCGTGGTATATGGCTCCACGGATGTTCGCGTCCCTTGTGCAGAATGGCATATTCTAACCTTTACTAATTGCTGGTTTATAATGAGAAATCTGTAGTGCTAACTGGGGCTTTTTGAAGTCAGGCTCCTATTCTCCAGTAGAGACGTGTAACGGGCCTCACCAGCGTATGTCCATTCTGCAGTTTCAAGAGGTGTTTGAGTCCTCCTAGACAAGGGGCCTTCTGACGTTAGGAACTACGTCAGTGTTGAAGCCTGGCTGAGAAGGGGCCCAGACTAACTTAGCTGAAGTTTGTTTGGTCAAGGATCTTTGTTAGCATGCACAAGCCATGACCTGTTTCTAAGTAACAGCAGAGAAACAAATGTGGAGCTCACACCCCAGCCTAATCACAGGCTAAGTAAGAAAAATAGGAGCCGCAGGGAAAAAATAAAGAATAAAGCAAAATAAACGTAATGGTTTGTCTGTGGAACTGGATGGTAAAAATCTAAGTGCCACCCTGTAAGACACAAGGAGCTCCTCAGAACCCATTCCCCCAGGGCCTCATGTTTGAGTCATTGGCAACATGTCCGTTCATTTGGTTCTGTTTCCTGTTGAATTTGGAAGGTGTGTGCATAGGTCACATTTTAGAACCCACAGCCTGGTTCCACACGCCTGTCAGGAGTCCTCTTGATCCTGAAGCAGAGATCCTGAAGTCTTTGCAGTACTGGGTAGTGTGTCCTGACACTCTGGGAACCCCGGGAACCCCGCCCTCCCCACCCGCTCTCTGGCTCAGGCTCAGAAGGTTCCCTGAGTTCCTTCTGCACATTCGCCTCCCTCAAGCTTTCCTTTTCCAAGCCTCTTGGTTACAGCATTTAGTCACTTGTTTCATTTGTCGGATATCAGAGGATGGTAATGTGACAGACGGAAACAACAACAGAGAGACAGATGTACAGACAGTGAGAGAGTGTGAATGTGAATCTGGGCTGCTTCTCCCCA
>NW_023505897.1:0-3000 GCF_004664715.2 Peromyscus leucopus | reverse complement strand
AGTTAATTATAAAATAAAAATACTATATAAAAAAAGAAAAGTCCACAGAAAATATTTACCCTTTTTTGTGTGAGTGATGAAATCAGACATTTTAGGAAGCAAATTGTGTAATGAATACATTTTAACATTATGTTTTGCAAGTTGGCTAGTCTCATTCAAACTTGAATAATGAATTGGGTCTTATAGACAGTGTTGGGAGCATTACAGTAAGCAGTTTAATGCTGACTATCCATGTCTTTACATTGACAAACCCACGACAACTTACATAAGAGTCCATAGTTTATGACAGGTTCTAACTTGATAATGTGCCACATTACAGATATACTGGTAATATGTGTGTGTGTGTGTGTATATGTATATGATTAATATATAAATATATATAAATGAATATACAGACTAAATATGCGTGTGTGTGTGTGTGTGTGTGTGTATCAGTAATTTTCAAAGTAATTGTTTTACCAGTAATGTCCTTTTTAACCTAATCATTTTGTTTTCTCACTATCAACCATGTTATTCACTAATCATTTCTCTGTTTACATTGTTTTATCTTTTCTAAAATATTATATATTTAGAATTATATAATATGTGAATTTTCTGATTGATTTATTTCATTTAATAAGATGCATTTATTTCCTTCATAATGTTTTGTGATTAGAAAGGCAATTTATTTATTTATTTATTTATTTATTTATTTATTTTTGTTTTGTTTTGTTTTGTTTTGTTTTGTTTTTTCGAGACAGGGTTTCTCTGTGTAGCTTTGTGCCTTTCCTGGGACTCACTTAGTAGCCCAGGCTGGCCTCGAACTCACAGAGATCCGCCTGGCTCTGCCTCCCGAGTGCTGGGATTAAAGGCGTGCGCCGCCGCCGCCCGGCTGAAAGGCAATTTATTTTAATGTCAATAGCATTGTGTATATACCATGGACTGTCTTTTTTTTTTTTTTTGGTACAGTATTTTCTAACAAAATTAATTTCAAATTTGTATCAATATACATAATTTGTATACAATATACAAAAATCCAATCCAATGTAAAATATTTAAAACTAATAGTTCCTTTTTAAAAGTAGATTCAAGCCGGGCGGTGGTGGCGCACATCTTTAATCCCAGCACTCGGGAGGCAGAGCCAGGCGGATCTCTGTGAGTTCGAGGCCAGCCTGGGCTACCAAGTGAGTTCCAGGAAAGGCGCAAAGCTACACAGAGAAACCCTGTCTCAAAAAACAAAAAACAAAAAATAAAAGTAGATTCAATATCTACCTTTTTATCTTATCATATCTATATTCTCCCTTTTTTCTTTTCAGACTAGATTCAATAATCTACCTTTTATCTTATCATATCTATATCCTCTTTTTTCTTCTTCTTTTCTATTCGAACAAGAACCCTGAATCTAATCTCCTTTGTTTAGCTTTTTTCCTGACCATTACCAATAACAACTTAACAGTGACAATTATCCATTACCCCACTGAATGACCAAAAACCACCCACCCCACCCCACCTCTTGGGAATGTGGGCATCATATTCTTAAAATTACTTCCTGATGTCTAGGGGCAACAGCATCTTTAGGGGATCCTGAAAAGAAAAATTTTGGGTTAATTTTCAAGTCCTGGGAGAGGTAGCTGTATCATTTGTTGTCCAGTCTCTGCGTAATGGGAAAGTGCAGGGCTTGTCTCAAGTCCTGGCTAGAGTAGTCTGTACGGCTGGATCATCTCAGCTGGCCATCTCGAGATTGTCCTGGACAGTTTGTAGTCCTAAACTGATCTTTAGGTGGTATTTGTCAGCTTAATGGTATTATCATAGTCCATGTGGAATCATCATTGTGGGATCACATCATCTTTTCAAAGACTTCAAAGGTCACTATTAGGCATGGTCATGATTCATTGCTAAAAATCTTTTTTGTGGGACATTTCTCTGGATGATTTGTCCTTTTCCTTCATATGTCTCATTTGTCCAGTGTTCTTCAAATTCCTTAGCCTTCATTCTCCTAAGAGACAAAAACAAAGCCCTTCCCCAATCCTAACTTTGGGAGGTTCCTTTTTGGTAAGTTATATCGTATTAAATGAAAAGTCATTTATTAGTCATATAAGTTAGTTTAAATTGGATGGTCATGCTGGTTGATGAACTATCACCTCTTTTAATTAAGAGGTCTCTCTTGTTCAAATCGAACCTTTATCAATTTTGTATCCATAGCTTTTCTTCTCCTGTAGAAACAAAAGCAAAACCTCATCCCCAATGTAGCACATATCCTGGTTTCCATTCTGAGGTCAGCACATCCTTAAAGTATATAGGCTGATTTAATTCTGTAGTTTTTTCTATTATCCAGTGTCTCTCCACAGCTGTTGTTCCTTTCTCATTAGCACTGAGAAAATTCATAGTTAATAAAGCATTATGTAATCTATTTCTGGGAGTTTTTGTTACCTCTTTCTGTTTACTTAACATATCCTTTAGAGTTTGATTTGATCTTTCTATGACTGCTTGGCCTGTAGGATTGTGCCTGTAATATGCTTTATATTGCAATAAGCAAAAAACTGTTTGATTTTAACAGAGACATATGCTGGAGCATTGTCAGTTTTAACTTGTGCAGGTATACAACTGATGGTCATAACTTCTAGTGAATGTGTGATTACAGAATCAGACTTTTTGGAACTCAAAGCAGTTACCCATTGAAATCCTGAATAAGTATCAATGATATGGTGTACATATTTCAATTTTCCAAATTCTGCAAAGTGAAATACATCTATCTGCCAGATTTCATTCCTTTGAGTACTCTTTGGGTTATATCCTGCTGGTAGTGGAGTTTGGTTATATAAAGAACAAATAGTACATTTCCTTGTAATTTCCTTGGCTTGTTGCCAAGTGGTGGAAAAATCCTTTTTCAACCTCTTACTATTGATATGATATTTTTTATGAAATTCTGAGGCTTCCAGCACATTTTCTATCAATAGTTGATCAATCTCTTCATTACCTTGTGCTAGAGGGCCTGGCAGACCTGTATGGGATCAGATGTGA
>NW_023505896.1:0-2000 GCF_004664715.2 Peromyscus leucopus | reverse complement strand
CTTCATGCTCCTCTCCTTTCCTCCCTCACTGATGCCGCCTGCCTTCTTCTTCCCAGGTAACCAGGCTTTGATGCTCCCTCAGGAAGTCTGCGTACTCAAGGAGGCCACCCCCGCCGGCTGCTGCTCACATGGTTTCTGGGCCCCTGGCACTCCGGTAGGCCTGGGAGAGGAGGACTCACCATGGTTTCTCGTCCTTGGGGCTTTGTGGGTTTCTTCTCATACAGCCTTGGAGTATAGATTCTGTGCTGGTCTGCATTCCGTTGTATGTGCACAGTGCAGGCAGGCAGCCTGTGGGGTGGTGGAGACTTGTGGCCCCGGCCTTAGGCACATAGCCTTTCTTTTGTTTCTCCTGCTAGGCCTGAGGCACCAGGTATTTTTGCTAGCAGAAGGCACTGCCATTGCCCTGGGGCTGATATCTAGGGCCTACTGTGGTAACTGTACCTTAGGCTCTTTGTTTCTACCTAGCTGTAGAGAGGTTTGGTTCTCATCGCCTCAGCCACTAAGTCACCTGACTGGCTTTAGCTGCCATGTGCAAGGAGCAGGCCGAGCCAGCCCTCTGTCAAGTGCTTTCTGTAAGGCTGAGTGGTAGCATTTTTGTACATCGGTGGACTCTGGAACTTTGGGGTAAGTGGGGTTTCTTTCTCTGAACAAGGGCAGGTGTTGGACTGAAGAGAACCTTTTGTCAAGTGTTGAGGGGCATAACAGGCCCACCCTAGTGACGGACAGGACTGGGAGCCTTTCGAGGAAAGGGCAGACAGACATGGGTAGTAGAGAGCTTCAGAGGAATTCAGCTGCTTAGACAGATTGGACCCCGAAGCCAGGCATGGTGGTACACAGCACGTTCCTTTAATACTGGTGCTCCAAGAGGCAGAGAAGGGGCAGTTTGTTTGTTTCTTTGGTTTTGTTTTTTTCCGAGACAGGGTTTCTCTGTGTAGTTTTAGTTCCTGCCCTGGATCTTGCTCTGTAGACCAGTTTGGCCTTGAACTCACAGAGATCACCTGGCTCTGCCTCCCGAGTGATGGGATCAAAGGCGTGCGCCACCACCGCCCGGTGAGAGGGGTCAATTTTTGTGAGTCCAGGCTAGGTGGGGCTACTGGTTGGGGAAGACCCTGTCTCGAAAAAAGCAAGAATTTGGACCCTGAGTGGGAGATGTGAACTCTCTGTGTAAGCTGTTGGAGCCCCAGACTCTTGCTGTGGTTCTGGATGCTGCATTGCTGGCAGCTGTGTCTCCGCGGCCTGTGGGCTCAGGAAGCTTTGAGGTGGGCTCAGGCAGCCTCTTGGGCACTGGAGTCCCCATTGTGTAGAAGACAAGGCTGGCCATGTGGAGTTGAGTGCAGCTGAGATCTACCTGGAGTACTTCTGACCTCCTGGGACCTTTGGTACACTTTGCCGCCTGTCCTCCCCTGGAGTATTCTCCGTGGCGTGTCCTGCTGGGCTGAGGCGCGTCTGCACAGGTGGACAGTGTGCTTGAACCCCACCTGCACACACTGCTGCTCTGCTAACAGGTTCCTTTGGAGACACACTTGTGTGTTTATTAGTATTTGTGACTACGAGAGTCTATACAGCCTGTCTGGAAAGGCCAGCTTGCTGCCTTTCCCAGGCCCCAGATGGCAAACTATATTTCCTAGAAAGGGCACAGAGCCTGTGAGGTTCACAGGCTCAGACAGTGTCCAGTGTCTCCTGACTCCTGCATAGTAGAGAGCTTTGTAAGGACCAGCAGTTACGGGAGAGAGGATGCAGGATCTGAGTCAGGAGCCAGCAGATGAGGACCGCTTGGCTGCCTGGAGGGGAGTTATCCCAGGATAGAACAAAGTTTGCAGGCAAAGGAACTTGGTTTGGTTCATAGGATTTTTTTGTTTATTTGCCTTTTTATCTTTTAAATTTTAACCTTTCAACATAATGAAATTACCACCACCAACAAAAAATCTATAAATCTGGGAAGACCAGTCCTGTGGGTTTGCATGCCTAGGCAGGACTAGCCAGTGTCCTCTGTGGCCCTA
>NW_023505895.1:0-6029 GCF_004664715.2 Peromyscus leucopus | reverse complement strand
AATTTTAGCTCTTTAGGCCCAACCAAGACCTAACCTTCCTGACTTCTGCATAACCTTTACTGCATTTAGAATGATACACAACTCAGCGCTTCAGTCTGTAGGAGGTAAGTCATGAGTCAATCACTGCTTATGTGTCCTAAACCATTCCACAAGCTGCCACAGAGAACATGCCCTATAACAGTCTCTACCAATGCTATTCCGTTCAACTGGGTGTTCAGAAAGTTCATTAAAATGGGGCCAAGGGGCTCCACATTTAAGAATCCTTATTTAGTAGAATCACTCATCAGGCAAAGATAGCTAAGTTTTTCTCAAAACCCTAGGAACTTACCAGACTCAGAAGTTGGCCCTTAACTCCCTTTTTTTTCTCTATTCCTTTTCTGTTCTTTCCTGTCCTCCAAGCTAAGAGAAGGATAATGCAAACACAGCTTACAAATATGACTGGCAGAAAGATCAGTAAAGAAAGCCAAGTTACATGTAATACTGTAAGAACAAAATGAGAACAAAATGCCTCCATCTTAGAAATAAGGCCTAAGCTTTCTCCATTTTAGGTATAGGCATTGAGTTACTGGAACCAGTCAACCCAGATTCCAGAAATTAGAAAGTGCAAAAGTACAGAGTCACAAGGTATTCATTCCGTGATGACTGTTGAACCAAGGAATGTTCCAACCCTGGTTTCCAGGGTAACTGACCACAGAAATGTCCCCACCTGAGGGCAGCCAATGAGAAATGGTGATGGGCAACCACCCCCTTAGAAGTAAGATTAAACCATGATTTCTAGAAAGTCCCTAGAAGCGAGCCAATCAGAATTGTGCCCTTACTAGCACCCCTAAATGATGTAACCTTGTGGTTTTTGCCTTTAAAAAACTGAACTTGCAGAAAGGTGGGCACTTCCTTCAGCCTCCACTGAATTGGATGTATTGGACAAAGTCCCTGCCTAGGCTTGTATTGCTTTCGGATATCCCGAATTAAACTTTGCTTTTGCATTCTGGCATACTGGTCTTTGGTGGTCTCTTTGGGGGTCGCGATCTGGTCACAATAATACAAAGGGAAGAGAGAAGTGAAGCAAAGCATATCAAACCAGGGCTGAGGAAGAAAGTCAACCCCGGTTTCTGAAAAGCTGTAAAGCTGCTGAAAGGCTCGGCATAAGTGAAGAAAATGGAAAGGGGGAACCCAGATTTGGAGGAGGCCCAAGGCTTTGACACCACTTACTATATGAGAAAGTACTTTTCCCAATCTCTTTAAAGCAGAGGATAGAAACCCAAGAGCTGAATAGGCAGTAAGGCACACCGCTACAATTCTGTGTGAGACTATGCACATGCATTTGCCTTCCTGCCTCAAGCCCACTTACATGCTATTTGTTAAGAAGGGAGGAAAAAAGGAAACCCGTCATAACAATGAAGACAACAAAGCAGAAATTTGACTGATTCCTGTAAGACAGAGGGAGAACGAGACAGCATTTACAGACAAAGCAGCACTAAAACATGGACACAGGAGGTCGGCAGAATCCATTCTTTCCTGACAATTCCGACCAGTGTCTACAAAAAGGGGGCTTCCTGTAGCTAACACACTTTCATTCATAAGGATACACAGACAAGAAGGGTCAGGAGTTTCATTCAGTGGTAGAAGGGCTTTGCTACCATGCACAAGGTTCCCAGTTGATGCCCAGTACCCCTAAAGGACATAAATGTGCATAGCCAATAAATGATTTTCAAAAATTTTGAAAAGCCAAAGTACAAAATAGAAAGATTTCTAAAATGAAAAATGGAAGGAAAAAAAATGATTCAGTGTTAAACAGATAATTTTTAAAAAATGAAGATTATTTTTAATTTCTAGTTTTCTCAGACAAGCTGAAAACAATAACTGAATCTCTAAAACATCAATAGGTTGCTATGGAAAGGAAGCAGTAAGAAATAATTATTGGAAATTAAAACCACGATTAACAAAATGAAAACAATCTAGGAAGAAATCCTGCTTGGGGAGACAAATTAGGAAAAAAATAAGAAAAAAAAATGTTAAGAGACACAGAAGATCAATCTAAACTTTTTACTATCTAATTAACAAGAATTCCTAAAAGATCCAGAGGAAAACTAGCTATCAAGATGTGGTGGTTTGAATGAGAATGGACACCATAGGCTCATCCATTTGAATGTGTTCTCAGTTGATGAACTATTTAGAAGGATTAGTACCTCTTGTGGAAGGTGTGTCACTCAGGGAGGGCTGTAGAGGGCATGAAATCCTTGTGCTCACAGATAAGCACTAGGGAAACCAGGAACATTAAACACTAAGGCTTTTCTCTTCAAAGGAAGAGATGTATCATCTCTTTTCTGTCCATAAGGCTGGGAATGAATTTGGTCAATAGCCTGGTGACCTCTGAACTATCTCTATGGCCAGACCACACATGGTTCTCCATATTCTTATGTTTGTCTCAGTCATCCTTCCCAGACCCTTATCTTGAGTGTTGTTTCTCAGCCAGTAGAGCCCATCTTTATGGGAGATGTCACATGTACTTTACAAATGAGAGCAGAGGTGGTTAATAACCTTTGCACTATCTGTATGACCAACACCACACCAGCTCTTCCCCCAGACCTTTAACATGCCACATGTCGTCAATCTATACAATCCATCTTAATGAGAGAGGACACATGTACCTTGGAAAGAGTTTCAATGTAACTGTGATACCTCAGTAAAACCCCCCACTCTATCCCTTACAGACAAAGAGAAGCTTAAACCAGGATTCCTAAGTGTAGATAAGAACTTAGACCCCTTTTCCCCAGGTGGCTGTATCTGCTACAGGGACTTTGGAAAACAGTCAGGATATTCGATCAAAAGACTAAAAAGGGAGGCGGGTTAAAATAAATTATATGGTCTGTGCCTTTAAGAACTAGCCTCACAAAGAAAGGGGAGTGCTCCCTCCTTCCAACCTCCCTGCTGTGAGTGAGAGATTTGGAAGAGCCTCCCTGGAGACTTGTAAACTTAGAAAACACCTTACTTTTGCATTCTGTACCTAAAGTCTCCAGTGGTGGCTTTGGGGACTGTGATCTGGGCCAGGCCAGTTTCAAGTCCCCAGAAATGATGGTGCCAGCTCCAGGAACAAAAGAACAGAGTCAGGATGTCTGATGGTAACCAATTAACCACGAGATACCCCTCTCCAGAGATAATAAGACCAGACCCCGGAGATGAGTTGTAAAACTCCTGACAGGGCAAACAGATAAGATAAAATAAGATAAAGTCCAGACTTGGGAAAAACTTGACCAATCAAGGATGGACCCATACTAACCCCCTCCCCTCTAAGAAATTTTATGGGTTTTGCCTATAAAAACTAACTTCCCCAAGAGAGAGGCACTCCTCCCTGCCTCACTGTATTGGGTGTAGGAATGAGTCCCTGTCTAGACTTGTATCTGCAGAATAAACCTTGCTGTTGCATTCTGGACATCCAAGATCTTCGGTGGTCTCTTTGGGGGGTCACAATCTGGGCATAACAGTAACCATGTCTTAAACTTTGTTGTACACACAGGACTGAATTAATTATCACCAGAAAACTTTTTCTCAAAATGTGCTGTGCTTAAATATGCCTAACATAAACTGTCCTTTGTTAGCCTCTAGAAGTTTGAACCAACAACAGCCACTGAGTTGTGTTGAGGAAGGCTTACTTCTTGCTTCACACTGATGATACCCTTCTGGCCTCTGTGATCACAGAGGTCACTGGAGTGGGTTTTGAAGGTTTCAAAATCCCACAGCCCATGACATCCAGTCTCTCTCTCTCTCTCTCTCTCTCTCTCTCTCTCTCTCTCTCTCTCTCTCTCTCTCTCTCCCTCTCTCTCTCTCCCTCCCTTCCTCTCTTCCTCCCTCCCCTACTCCATTTTGTGGATAAGATGTAAGCTCTCAGTTATTTCTCCAGTACCATGCCTGCCAGCCTGCCTGCCTCCATGCTTCCCACCATGATTACAGGCTAGTCCTCTGAAACTGTAAGCAAGCCCCAAATTAAATGCTTCTTTTTATAAGTCGCCTTGGTTATGGTGTCTCTTCACAGCAACAGAAACAGTAACTAAGCCACAAGATATAATACATAAATCAAAAACATCAGTCTCTAGATTGGAAGTCATAGATCTTGAACAGAATGAGGAAAAAAAAATAATCAAAAACTTGAAATCAATTTAGCAGTCAAATGGGAGTTGCTGGGTCTAGAGAGATGGTTCAGCAGTTTAAGAGCACTTAATGCTCTTGCAGACAACCTGGATTCAAATTATAGCAGCTACACTGGGTGGTGGTGGCGCATGCCTTTAATCATAGTACTCTGGAGGCAGAGGGTGGCTGATCTCTGTGAGTTCGAGGCCAGCCTGGTCTACAAAGGGAGTTCAGGACAGCCAGGACTACACAGAGAAACCCTGTCTTGAAAAACCAAAACCAAAACCAAACAACAACAAAACAAAACAAAACAAAACAAAAAACAAACACCAAAAAACCCCAAAACAAACCAAAAACAAATTACAGCACCTACATGGGGGCTTAAAGACATCCTTAACTATTTTTCCAGGGGATCTGGCACCCACTTCTGATCTCCAAAGGCACCAGGTGCACTTGCGAGTGTACACACACACACACACACACACACACACACAATGCACTTACACACATGCAGGCAAAACATTCATACATATGAACTAAAAGTAAATAAAAGTTGCCAATCACATTGGTATTTTCTTTAAAAATAATTTAAGGATGTAATCTAAAAAAGTTGAGAAGAAAAAATACATAAGAAAGAAGGCAACGAGTTCCAGATACAACCCTAACTCAGAAGCAGAAACCGGACTGTGCGGATGCAGTTGCCTCACAACGTGAAAATTAATCTGCCCTTAGATGAACACAGATTATTACAATGACACAATTTAAAACTAGAAAAACAGACCCAAATTCAGTGTTCTAAGTATGGAGAAATAAAATGTAGCACATTTTTGAACAGCTGTACCACTGAGCCTTATCTGCAGCCTCCAATTTTTCATTCACCTGCCTCCTCTGCTAGACCTTCTGATCCTTCAGGGGCAACGATGATCTTTTTCATCTCTGTAACCCAATACACAGCAAAAACCGTTTGCTACTAGGTGATAGACACATGTGAATGAATTAAATTTAAACCGGGAGGTGAGGGCGTGGATCGACACTCTCTGCATCTTCTTAAGCTCGCAGCAAGGCCTTTCCTCACAATAACAAAATAACTCCAAACGTGCCCGGGTCCAACCTCCCTTAGAAGCTCCGGGGCTATCCACAGGCTCCGCCCCTGCCCTAGGAGGCCGGACAGGCACCAGGAGCATAAGTGCGCCTGCGCAGACGCGCGAGCGGAGCCCAAGCTTTCCAGGCGTTTAAGTCCGTTTTTGCACCTTCGGCGTGAGGAGTGGGACTAGCGTAGCCGCTCCTCCGCACTTCCGCCCGCAAACGCTGCTTCTGCTCCGCCCAGGCCACGCCCATCACCTTCTGCCGAGGGGGAAGGGCAAAGGGGCGTGGCCTCTGTAGACTGGCCGAGGTGCTCTGGCCTCTTAGGCTTCTGAGCCGCCCCGTGTCTGGTGGCAGCGAAGGGCAGCTTGCTGGGGCGTCCTTGGCCTTTCCTGCATGGTAGCTGGGGGACTGTGCACCAAGCCCAGGACATTTACCCTCCCTCACAGCCTGTGGAGGTAGCCATGCTTCTGCAGAAGGTCCCGCAAAGGACTATACTTGCGGACTCGGTACTCATCTAATTACCTTAATGTTGTGCAGTGCGGGGCTGAAGAGGCATCAGAAGAAGGGCAGAGCGAGCCAGATGCGCGTTCCTCATCGCCGGTGGACACTTGGCTCCTCCTGGCCAAAGGACAGAACATTCTGCTTTACCACCAAGTGCCTGTTTCAGCCAGTTGGCTCATTACTGATAGACTTGGGGCTGCTGTTACAGCAAGTGGCAGGCCCTTTCTGGAGAAGGATGTCCCGTCTCTGGGAAACTCAGGACTCAGACACGCTGTTCATTATTGTCGAAGAGTTTTGCTGCTGTCGGAACCTGCTGT
>NW_023505894.1:0-3787 GCF_004664715.2 Peromyscus leucopus | reverse complement strand
CCAGAAAATATCCATTTCCTTTTAGGTTTTCCAGTTGTGGAGTAGAGGTTTTGAAATATGACCTGATAATTCTCTGGATTTCCTCAATGTCTGTTGTTATGTCCCCCTTTTCATTTCTGATTTTGTTGATTTGGATTCTCTCTCTCTGTCTTTTGGTTAGTTTGGATAAGGGCTTGTCTATCTTGTTGATTTTCTCAAAGAACCAACTCTTTGTTTCATTAATTTTTTGTATTATTCTCTTAGTTTCTAATTTATTAATTTCACCTCTCACTTTGATAATTTCCTGGCGTCTATTCTTCCTGGGAGACTTTGCTTCTTCTTGTTCTAGAGCTTTCAGGTGTGCTGTTAAGTCACTAGTGTGGATTTCTCCAACTTCTTTATGTGGGCATTTAGTGCTATGAATTTCCCTCTTAGCACTGCTTTCATAGTGTCCCATAAGTTTGGGTATGTGGTGTCTTCATTTTCATTGATCTCTAGGAAGTCTTTAATTTCTTTCTTTATTTCTTCCTTAACCCATTGGTGATTCAGTTGAGCATTATTCAGTTTCCATGAGATTGTAGGTTTTCTGTAGTTTTTGTTGTTGTTGAAATCTAACTTTAAACCATGGTGGTCTGATAGAACACAGGAGGTTATTCTAATTGTTTTGTATCTGTTGAGATTTGCTTTGTGGCCAAGTATGTGGTCGATTTTAGAGAAAGTTCCATGGGGTGCTGAGAAGAAGGTATATTCTTTCTTGTTAGGATGGAATGTTCTGTAGATATCTATTAGGTCCAATTGGGTCATGACATCAGTTAAGTCCTTTATTTCTCTGTTAAGTTTCGATTTGGGAGATCTGTCCAGTGGTGAAAGTGGGGTGTTGAGATCTCCCACTATTAATGTGTGGGGTTTTATATGTGGTTTAAGCTTTAGTAATGTTTCTTTTACATATGTGGGTGCCCTTGTGTTTGGGGCATAAATGTTCAGAATTGAAACTTCATCCTTGGTCGATCTTTCCTGTGATGAGTATGTAATGTCCTTCTTGATCTCTTTTCATTGATTTTAGTTTCGAAGTCTATTTTGTTGGATATCAGGATGGCTACCCCTGCTTGTTTCTTAAGACCATTTGATTGGAAAGTCTTTTCCCAGCCTTTTATTCTTAGGTAGTGTCTGTCTTTGAATTTGAGATGTGTTTCTTGTATGCAGCAGAAAGATGGATTCCTGCTTTCGTATCCATTCTGTAAGTCTATGTCTTTTTATAGGTGAATTAAGTCCGTTGATATTAAGGGATATTAATGACCAGGTGATTCTTCATCCCTGTTATTTTTGGTGGTAGTGTGTGTGTGCTTCCCTTCTTTGGGGTTTACTGTTGTGGCTTTATCTATTGCCTGTGTTTTTGAGTATGTATCTTATTTCCTTCAGTTGGAATTTTCCTTCTAGTGCTTTCTGTAGGGCTGGGTTTGTGGATAGGTATTGTTTAAATCTGGCTTTGTCTTCGAATGTCTTGTTCCTTCCGTCTATGATGATTGAAAGTTTTGCTGGTATATTAATCTGGGCTGACATCCATGGTCTCTTAGTGTCTGCATTACATCTGTCCAGGTCCTTCTGGCTTTCAAAGTCTCCATTGAGAAATCGGGTGTTATTCTGATGGGTTTACCTTTACAGGTCACTTGGTCTTTTTCTTTGGCTGCTCTTAATATTCTTTCTTTATTCTGTACATTTAGTTGTTTAATTATTATGTGTTGAGGGGACTTTTTTGGGGGGTCTAGTCTGTTTGGTGTTCTATAGGCTTCTTGTATCTTCATAGGCATTTCCTTCTTTAAGTTGGGAAAGTTTTCTTCTATAATTTTGTTGAATATATTTTCTGTGCCTTTGAGTTGGTATTCTTCACCTTCTTCTATTCCTATAATTCATAGATTTGGTCTTTTCATGGTGTCCCAAATTTCTTGGACATTTTGGTTCATGACTTTGTTGGCTTTTAGTATTTCCTTCGACTGATGAAACTACTTCTTCTACTGTATCTTCAATGCCAGAAATCCTCTCTTCCATCTCTTGCATTCGGTTGGTTATACTTGCATCTGAAGTTCCCGATCTTTTACTCAGGTTTTCTATTTACAGCATTTCCTCTGTTTGTGTCTTCTTTATTTTTTCAATTTCCCTTTTCAATTCTTGGACTGTTTCCTTTGTTTGTTTCATTGCTTTTTCATGATTTTCTTTCAGTGCTTTATTGTTTTCTTCCAGGACTTTATTGTTTTCTTGGAGGGCTTTATTGTTTTTCTTCTAATTTATTTGCCCTTTCCTCTAGTTGTTTACAGCGTTCTTTCAATTTTCTTGTCTTTTCCTCTACACAAGCCTCTACCTTCTTCATGAAGTTACTCATAAGGCTACTTTCTTCTGCTTCTTCCAATTTTTGGTGTTCAGGTCTAGATGTTGGAGGCGGGCTAGGTTCTGGTGATGCTGTATTGCTCTTCATTTTGTTGTATGTACTTCTGCCTTGACGTCTGCCCATCTCCTTGTGCTTCCTTCTTGGTCTTATCAGTGTACTTGTTTCAGAAAGAGCTGACAGATTCAGGAAGACTCTCTCTCTTGTCCAAAAGGGAGTTCTCTTGTCCAACTCTGGTCCAGAAGGGAAGTTGGGGGCAGGATGGGGGCTGGGGGCCGGTCTCTAAGTCTCAGGAAGTGGCTGGGGTCTCGGGCAGATGGGCGTGGGGGCAGGGCGCGGAGATTGCAGGGGCTGCCGGGGGGCTTGGAAAAGGGGATCCCTCCCGGTGGGGCTAGAAGGGGACCTGCCTGGTGGCCAGAACCTGGTGCCAAGTTGGGCAGGTCTTCGCGGAGTGGCTGGTGCCCAGGCATGGGGTCCGGGTTGGACCCGGATACTCACCTCTGGTCCAGAAGGGAAGTCTGGGGCAGGATGGGAGCTGGGGATCGGTCTCTAAGTCTCAGGAAGTTGCTGGGGTCTCGGGCAGATGGGCATGGGGGCAGGGCGCGGAGATTGCAGGGGCTGCCGGGGGGCTTGGAAAAGGGGATCCCTTCCAGTGGGGCTAGAAGGGGACCTATCCATGAGCATGGGAGATCTTTCCATTTTCTGATATCTTCTTCAGTTTCTTTCTTCAGGGACTTAAAGTTCTTGTCATACAGGTACTCCACTTGCTTAGAGTTACACCAAGGTATTTTATATTATTTGTGGCTACTATAAAGGGTGATGTTTCTCTGATTTCTTTCTCAGCCCCCTTTTCATGTGTATATAGGAGGGCTACTGATTTTTTTGAGTTAATCTTGTGCCCTGCCACATTACTGGAGGTGTTTTTCAGCTATAACAGTTCCTTGGTTGAATTTTTGGGGTCACTTATGTATACTATCATGTCATCTGCAAATAGTGAAAGTTTGATTTCTTCCTTCCCAGTTTGTATCCCCTAGATTTCATTTTGTTGTCTTATTGCTCTAGCTAAAAGTTTAAGCACTATATTGAATAAATATGGGGAGAGTGGACAGCCTTGTCTTGTTCCTGATTTTAGTGGAATCACTTTGAGTTTCTCTTCATTTACTTTGATGTTGGCTGTTGGCTTGCTGTAAATTGCCTTTATTATGTTTAGGTATGTTCCCTATATTCCTGATCTCTCCAGGATCTTTATCATGAAGGGGTGTTAGATTTTTGTCAAAGACCTTTTCAGCATCTAATGAAATGATTATGTGGTTTTTTTCTTTGTGTATTACATTGACATACTTTCATATGTTGAACCAACCTTACATCTCTGGAATGAAGCCTACTTGATCATTGTTTTGATGTGTTCTTGGAGTCTGTTTGCCAATA
>NW_023505893.1:0-24024 GCF_004664715.2 Peromyscus leucopus | reverse complement strand
TGCTCAGAAAGCAGACATAGGAGATCCTGGGGCAAGCTAGCTAGCTACATTAGCTCAATCTGAGTTCATTGAGATATCTCTGAGAGATTTGTTGAGACATATCAATGAATAAGGTGTAAAGTGATAGAGGACATTGGGTATCTAATCTATAGTCTCCACATTCACATGCATGTGCATGTGTATATCCACATAAATGTAAGAACACATACACACTTTCATATGCATATCACACACACACATGCACACACATATGCACACACAATTAGCAGAAAAAGCAAGAACATTGGCTTTGAATCAGATTAACTAAGGTAGAGCTGTGAGTCTATTATTGGTTTCACGTTCATATGTAAGTAAGAAGTAGCAGATAAAAGATATGAGGCAGCTTATACTGCCTAGAGAACATACTGTAACTAACAATGCTGGACAAAGTTAAAAGACCATGTGGCACATGGAGAATTATGGTGGCTGGCATAAGGAGTTAGTGGTGGAAGTATTTATTTTAAAATAGATATTTGTGCATTCACAGATAAGTAGGGTTTGTACATAGAAACAAAAAAAATACCATAATTATCAAGCATGTCTAGACTGAACAACTGAATGAAGGCTACTGCCATGTACTAAGATGGTTCTGTGTGACATTTCCTGGGAAGACATAAACTAGTGCCTGAACAAATGGAGCACAGATGACCAACCAAAGAATTGGTTCCTGTGAGTCATGCACTGAGTTTATTTATTGAGATTATTTTACAGGAGATGGGTGAAGTAAAAGCAATTGCATCATCAAAAAGCCCACCAAACATGAGTGATGTTTCATAAAATCTGATTCTGTGGAGTTCTCTGAATGAACAGTAGTCAGAGCCACAGTAAATATCTCTCCTCCCAATAGATGCTAGCTGCTTAGATAATCTTGGGTAAGGGGTTTGAGAATATTTTAATAACCTGAACTTTATGATTCCTATAACCTTTATCAACTTCTTCTGATTCTAATATTCTGCCAGGTTCTCCAGTCTTATGAGCCTTCCTCATCATGTCAGGGGGGAGTATGTTAATTTGGAGAAGATAATTCACAATGTATTAGATGCAAAAGAAAAATACAATGTTAGTATAGAGTACTCAGAGGGAGATGAATACTACTAATAATTTGATAACTAAACAACACTAATAACTAATAAACTTTAAAGATATTTCAACATGAAGAATATAAGAGAATATTGAATGTGTTCAGGAATTGTGTGGAGGTTGCACATTTACATCATTAAGTCAAAATCTGCTTTGCTGTGCCTTTCTCCTCTATAATCCAGGATAGTTTGTGTCTACAAAAAGTTACCTACACTGAACTCTGGTTTTCCATTTGCTTCTCATGTACAGAGGATTTCTTTCTGTCCTGCTTCTGACTCACTTGAATAAGTAACAAACAATTGTGATTCAATAGCCACTCAGAATGGGAAAGCTAGTAGACCGTTTTGGAGTGAGACCATCAGGGTCAGATGGCTTTACTTTAAATGAGGGTGTTGGGGCACCAGAGAAGCAAAGAGACTCCAAATCTCCACATCCCATATTCTGGGCTTACAAGTAGGAACCAGCTTTTACATGATGTCTTGGTGTGGCAAGCACTTTTCCCAGATCCTCTGTTATTACTTTAAAAGATGAACATTAGAGACCAAAGATTATGCTCTACTCTCAAGAAGGAAAAACAAGTTTGTTGTGCTGGCTATCCTTAGCACAAGTACAGGAACCCATTATAATTATGATTGACAGATTCTCAACTAGCTTCATGTTTATTTCCACAGCCCAGCCTTACATTAACCATCTCCCACACAATTGTTCGCCTTGTACAGTATGTTGACAAAATAAATATTGAAGTATTACATCTTCACAATTAGTGCCTGTTGAAATCATTGCTGTTAAAATCATTGACAAAAAAGTGAGAGCCAATAGGCAAAAATGAGTGAGAAAGGGGATATGGAGATCACTGTTCATTTTTTCAACTTGACTTTTAAGGGGGAATCTGATTTTCTATTATTATTATCTCTGTAATATATATATATATATATATATATATATATATGTGTGTGTGTGTGTGTGTGTGTGTGTGTGTGTGTGTGTGTGTGTGTGTATGCTATGCTATACCTCATATATATTATATGTATGTACATACACACACACACATACTCACACATACCTCAAGCAGTATATGTACCTCGGTATATGGTACACATATGCATACAAGCCAAACAACCATGAAAACAAAATAAAGGTAAATAAATCTTTAAAAAAATATCTAATTACTATGAAAAATACTTGAAAGTTAATTCCTTAATCAGAAATGAAGGTGTATGTTGTCCCTGTTGGGAAGCCACTGTCCTGTTCAATTTCTGCCAGCATCTCACTGAGCATGCTAGCCAGACCTAAACATCTTGCTTGTCAAAGTTCTTCTAAATAGCCAGTTTACTATCTATTTAATTTTTAATCACCTCCAATATTTGACAATACTGGCAGGAGGCCACTTGTGTATCACAGAATGAAATAATTTAATGAGTTTACACTGATAAAACATGTACACTCAAATTCCCTGTTTATTACTACCACATTTCTTTAATGAAAACCTTAGATTGACTAGAGAATTGGTTTTTTTTTTGATAACTTAAAGTGAAGCTTTCCAGTAATAATGTGTATGAAGTCCCAAGAGATGGCCCAGGGGTGAAAGGCACCTGCCACCAAGCCTGATGAACTGAGTTTGAACCCCAGGAACCAAATGGTGAAAAGAGAGAACTAAGTCCCACCAGCTGTACTTTGACTTCCATATGAGCACTATGGCACACACATATACACAGACACACAGACACATAAACACACACACAGGCATGCACATATAAACACTAAAATGTAGTAAATATTTAAAAATATATTTGACCACTCAGATGTGACTTTATCTTCAGCCTATCTCTTCAGGTTTTGGTCTGTACAGGTATTTTGTACTTACACCATACACACCAAGCCAGCTGTGTCTGGGCTTATATTTTTAGCTTTACTTGGGATGTTTTTGTGCTCTCTCCTATGTATACGTATGTGCTCATCTGTGCCTTTGTGCATGTGAACTTGTTGGGGGCCATTTAGGATTCACTATAGAACATGGCATTCACTAGTGTCATTCATAGACAAAAGGAGAAACTGAGAAAAGGGGAGGGTCTCTACCAGCACTTAACATGAGAGGCCTGTGTAGCTGGAGAGCTTCTCTCCAGGTCCCACCAAGCCTCAGCAGTCCCACAACCCACGTATAAAATAATCACTCTGATGTTTATATTATTTATAATCTGTATGGCTGTGGCAGGCTTCTTGTTATCTACTTCTATCTTAAATTAACCATTTCTATTAACCTATAAGTTGCCACATGGCTCGTGGCTTACCGGTACCTTACATCTTGCTTGTCATGGTGGTGGCTTGCAGGTCTCTCTGCCACAGCCTTCCACTTCTCCCACTTCTCTTTTTTTAGTCCTGCCTATACTTCCTGCCTGGCTACTGGCCAATCAGTGTTTTATTTATTAACCAATCAGAGCAACACATTTGCCATACAGACCATCCCACAGCACGCTGAGCTTGTCCCAAAAATGCTTTGGCTTTTGAAAGTCATGATTTTTTAAAGGATAATTAGTGATAGCTCAGTGTGCTCTTCAGATTTTCTTCTACTATAAACTATGCACAATGAAGTTCTAAAACCCAGCCATCCTGCAATTGAGCTAACCAAGAAAGGACAGACAGTAGCTTGGGTAGGTTTTACCTCCTAGTTAAGAGCAATTCTTTAGTGGAGCTGCTAGGTACACTGACCAGTAAAACCAGATGAAGGAAATGAAAAATGAGTGACCAGAAAATAGTAAGTTTGATATTTATTATTAATTTGATTTCATTTGACATTTTTAGGTGCATAGCAAAATTGAGAGAGATAAAATATCTATCTATCAACTGCTTTCATATGTGCATCATCTTCTCTATCTTCAACTCCACATAAAGGTGCACTTCCTCCAATTGGTTAAGTACTCCCCAGACACATCAGAAACACCACTATCACTCAGAACTCACAGTTTTGCAGGTTCCCTCCATGGTGGGGTGTTGGAATTTCTCTGGGTTTGGATAATCTGTTATCCAGATTTATCATTAGATGATCAAGTCTGGATAGTTTCACTTCCTCAAACATATTTCTTTTCCTTCTACTTCCCTCTTTATCCCATATAATCTCTGAAAATGTCCACTCTTTTTTAATCTTACTATAGTTTGCCTTTTCTAAGACTGGCAGAAAAATGAATTATATAATTCATTTTTCTTTTGAGATTCTTTTATTTTGCTTAGAAATATGCCTTTTCCTATCTTGATCACTCATCTCTGGTATTGAATAATATTCCATTTTCTAGGTACACAATGTATTTTTATCCATTCACCTGCTGAAAGACAGCTCAACTGGCTAGAATTTGGGAAACTATGAATAAAGTTGCTGTAAATGCTCATGTTCAAATTTTTGTATGAACATATTTGTAACACATTTTTGAGGACCAAGAAACTCTACTTATTAATAATATTTCAATGGTGTATTTACTATTACAAGAGACTGCTAAACACTCTTACACAGTGTCCGCAGTGTTCTTCTTTCCTACTGAAAGAAGAAACAATGAAGAAGACTTTCTGTTACTCCACATCCTCCCCACCAGCATTTACAGTTGTCCGTGTTAGGAATGTGGCTTTCCAATTAGGTATGTAATGGTATCTTGTCTTAATTTGCATTTCCCTCACAATACCCGATGCTATCTTTCCTCCTGCTTATTTCACATCTGTGTGGTTCTTAAGTTGAGGCATCTGTTCACATCTTCGATGCATTTGTTGTTAAATTGTTGAATTTTAAGTATTTTTGTATATACTGGATAATAGCCCAATTTAGCAATGATTCCCTTTGTGAGTGAGACAAGCCTTTCTTATCATAGCCTAAAAGCCATCTCCCTACACAAAGCCACCTAGAGTTTTACTCTCTCCTGATGCTTTCATAGTTTCCCATTTTACTTTAAGGTAATCTAACGCATTTGGGGTTAACTTTTGTGACTGTTGGAGGACATGTACATGAATGTACAGCTTTACCTGCGTGTGGTTAGTAGTTCCTGTGCCATGTAGTAAAAGATCTTCATCCTTGTTTTCACTGCTCTTGTTAAATATCAGCTGACAGTTCACCCAGGTCCCTTTCTAGGCTCTGTATTATATACTATTGAAATTTCAACTCATTCTTTATCCAATGTCTTGATTACTGGGGTGTTTTATTAAGCTTTCTATGTTTATTGTATTTTAACAGTAATTTAATTCTGATATATGGATTTAAAAACTTTGAAACATTCATTGCATTTTCTAAATTATATAAACTCTACTCCTTCTTGCTGGATTTTTCCTTTTCATCTTTTTAAGAGAGCAACACTCCTGCAGGCTGTCTCTTGCATTGCTTTGGTGCCAGCTGCAAGAGTAGATACCCAGCACAACCCCGGAAGGCAGTCAGTTGATGGGAGGATATAGGAATGTCAAGTGACCTGGCTCTTGTAAATGTCTGAGCCTTTAGTTGTTACAAAGGCCATGGTATTTGCCTCACTTGATGGAATGATGGATGCTTTAAACGTGAAAGGAAATTGTATTTCTCAGCAATGCAAGGTGCTAGGGAAGGCAGTGACTGAACATTCATTCAGTGACATAAAGAACTGTGCTTGAAGCTATATACTCAACAAGGGTAGAAATAGAAAAGAAATTCAAAGCAGATACTTCACAAATGCTGATTTTCCCACATTAATAACACACACACTGTATTTTATATGACTTTATGTTTTCATATAACCCTCTATGATATCTCAGGTAGAAACATGAGAAACTTATTTTTGATTTCTTGTTTATTTAAGTATAAATGTAGTTTCTCTTATCAACAGGCAAGTCAGATAAAATGTCTACTATTTCTTTCATTTTAGGAAAGATTTATTCACCTGTTCTGTTTCTGAACTCCTAAAACATAAAGTGACAAATACAAGTCTCATAAAATATCCTGGTTCTGATGAGTGAGACAGCAGAACTCAATAACAAATACTGAACGGGAGCAGTAATAGCAGAAGCACTCAGCCAGAAACTCAAACCTGCCAAACAGTCTTTACAGAGGCAGGTGGAGGAGTGCTCTCCAGCAACGGTCTTTTAACACTGTCAGAGGCCATCTAGCTTCACAGAACTGCAAGGAAGACAGATTGGATTCTCAGGCTCAGACGTGCCAATGCTTCTGCCCAGAACACTGCTGAACCACACATTATTTCCAAGATGGCATGTTTCCTTATTTTTAAAGGTGATATTTTCAATGAAAATGCAATCATTGCAAAACAGTCACTGATGTGTGTGCATCTTAAAAATTCATTTACCTGGCCTCAAAAGTTAGAGAAATTATCTATTATAAGAGAGGAAGACCATTCATCCTCAAATGCATTCTTCTCATTTTAATTCTGTAAAAAAAAAAAAAAAAATACTCACTTCTTTAGGAAAAAAATGCCAATTTCCTTTTTATTATAGGTTTTTTATCAATATAATAGAGTTACATTATTTCCTCTCTTTTTCCCTCCTCCAAAGCTTTCAGTGTAGTCCTTCCTGCTCTCTCAAATTAATGGACTCTATGTTGTTGGTTTTTTGTTTTGTTTTGTTTTTTGAGAAGGGTTTCTCTGTGTAGTTTTTGGTGCCTGTCCTGGATTTTCGATCTGTAGACCAGGCTGGCCTTGAACTCACAGAGATCCACCTGGCTGTGGCTCCCCAGTGCTGGGATTAAAGGTGTGCACCACCACTGCCTGGGTTTCTTTGTTGTTATACACATGCACATACACACACACACACACACACACACATACACACACACACACACACTCATCTATGCATGTACCTATGTGTGTGTATATGAGTGTGTGTGTGTGTGTGTGTGTTGTAATATATAAGTGAAACCTGCAAACTCTGTATAATGCTACTTGTATGTATGTTTTCAAGACTGGCCACTTGGTATTGGATGACCAATTGGTGTGCTCTTCCCTGGAGAAGACCATTTCTCTCACTCTCAGCATTCCTTATCTGCCTACAGTTCTTTCTGTACAGTTGAGGCCTCTTGAGCTTTCCTTTTTCCAGGTTAGCAAGTCTACTGTTGTCCTTGTTCAGATCTCCTTAAGGCACCCATGTTAGTGAGGCTTCTTGGGTGTGGCTTCACTGACATTTCTCAATGACACAGTTGAAGAAAAAACTTCCTGTTCCTGTGGCTCTTAAAATCCTTCTGCTTTTTTGTCTTCAAACACCTGTGAGCCCAGAGGCAGGAATTGTATTTTAGAGCTATTGGTTGGAACTGTGCTTCATAACTGTACTTTGATTGGTTGTAGTTTTTTCTTCTGTTCTATGGCTACTGTAAACAACAATTTTTTTTTTTTTTTTTTTTTTTTTTTTTTTTTTTTTTTTTTTTTTTTTTTTTTTTTTTTTTTTTTTTTTTTTTGGTGAGGAGAGAGGACTACATTTACCTGAGGGTATAAGGACAGATATTAAGCTTGCATTTTGGGTGTACACCGGTTTAGTAAAGTGGTGGTTATAGGTTCTCCTCTAAGATCCATGACTTCAGTAAGTCCAGGTAATTGGCTAGGTGTCTAGTACCAAGTATGTTTTCTCTCTTGTTGAGCATACCTTTAAATCCAATTTGAGAGCTGTAGTAGACTGCCAAAGTATGTGTGTCACTATCATAGCCTTAGGGTTATTGTTCCGTACTACCCTTGCTGTGGTTCATAGGGTCATATCTAGGTTGGCCTGTTGGCTACTTCCTATCTTTGGGAGCTTATATGGTACTTTGGAGTACCATGAAAGCTAGTCCACAGGTAGGAGACTTCAAATCAGATTCAGCTAGTGTCCTCTAGGTCCTGTGTCCAAAGTGCATGGTGTCTTGAGCAATATGGACTTACCTCCCTGCTCTGGGAGATAACCAAGGGTAAAAGCAGTAGTCTATAATGTCTAGGAGTCTCTTGGACAATTCTGATTAAAAATTCAAAAGAGGGTTTCTTGTAGCATGAATCTTAAAAGTTCTTATTAATAAAATCAAACATGAGGCAGTTATTGGAGTGAATGCTGGTAGATCAAAGATACAGAACAAGCCACAGCTATCTCACCTTGCCAGTTCCTCAGCTGTCTTGCTTCCTCAGACTGGAAGCCTCTGAGTCCTCATCCAGAATGAATCTCAGCTGAATTGTGCTGCTCCAAAGCCTGAAAGCTTAACCAGCCAAATGCTTAACCAGCCAAATGCTTCTAGTTTCTGCTCCTCACGCCTTATGCACCTTTCTGCTTTCTACCACCACTCCTGGGATTAAAGGCTTGCTTTCTGGATTAAAGGCGTGATGAGTCACCATGCTGTCTGTATGTTTAAACACATGGATTTCTGCCTCTGGAATGCTAGGATTAAAGGCGTGTGCTACCACTGCCTATCCTTTATGTTTAATATTGTGGTTGTTCTGTCTCTGACCCAGATAAGTTTATTAGCATGCACAATATTTTGGGGAATACAATACCACAGTTTCTCATACCTAGTATTCTGGTTCTGGCTTTTTTTTTTTTTTTTTTTTTTTTGACAATCTATAGCTTATCGTGATGCATTGCCAGCCCATCTGAGAAATTTTATTCACACTATGTATGATATACATACCCAGAGTTGCCTGTACTACAGATAGTTTAAATAATATAGATAATAATATGATTCCTTATGACTTTTTAGATATCATTTTTATTATTTTGTCCTCTTTTCTCCTTCTGTATTTATCTCCCTTTTCACTTCCTAGTTAAACACCCCTATTTTTTTTCATTTCCCTTAAGATTTTTTTCTATCCTACTATTCCCTTCTCTGTTGCTCCTTTCTCCCCACCTCCCTCAACGTTCCTCTTTTACTTCTATGATTTCCACCATTACTCCAGAGTGTACACTTATATCTGAATCTATGGAGCTAAGGGCCTCAGAAGAGAAACAATAGGTGATGTTTGTCTTCTGAGTTTGGGTTACCTTACTTAGTATCTTCTGTAGTTCAACTCATTTACCAACAACTTCCATGGTTTCATTTGCTTTAACAGATGATAGTGTAAATGTACTGTCATTTTCATTATCCATTCATTGGTTGAAGAACATTTAGGTTGTTTCCACTTCCTTGCTATTGAGACTAGAGAAGCAATGAACATGAATATATCAGTACATTAGGACATAGAGTCCTATGAGCATGTGCCAAAAGAGTGGTATAGAATGAGCAATAAGATAGATTTATTTTTAGTTTCCTGTGGATTCTACACACTGATTTCCAGAGTGGCTGGGCCATTTTCAATCTCATCACAATGAATGTGGGTCTCATTTTCACCCACATCCTCTCCAACATTTATTGTTAGATGTTTTGTTGATTTAAGCATTCTGATTTGGGGACAGGGATAGGATAAAAACCTCTAAGTTGTTTTGATTTGCATTTCCCTAATTGCCAGGGATAAGGAACACCTGAGAAATTCTTAGCAATATTTTTCTTTTGAAAACTCTCTGTTTAGATCTTTATTTCTTAAGTTCTTTATATTCTTCAGAATATTAATCCTTCATTGGATGAATATCTGCCAAAATTGTCTTCCATTCTGTGACTTTCATTCCATTAATTCCCATCTTTAGCTGTGTAGAAACATTTTAGTTCTATAAGGTCCCATTTGCCAATTTTGACCTTAATTTTTGAGCAAATGGAGTCCCACTTAAAAAGACCTTTCTTATACTCAACTTTGTCAACTATATAATGATATAGTTACATGTACTCACTCACTTTTCAGTCTTTGTCTGTCTTTGTGCCAGTAACATATTTTTATTACTGTGGTTCTGTGATTTATCTTGAGACCTCAGATGATAATTCCCTTCACCAATACAAATCTCAATACTAGTTCATCACACTCAAACATTATTCCTCCTCTGCACATCTGTAGATTTTCTACCAAGTTCCCTGTGACTTATGGTGATATTTAATGCAAAACTGATGGTATGTATTGTATTTTTACAAGACCTATTTCATCAATATTTGTTCTTGTGGGAATTCCTCCAAGAGAGAACACTGGTGGTGTCTACCACTAAAATAAACTTTCAATGCTTTCTACTTGACGCTGAAGTATAGCCATGTCCTAATCTTTCCTTAACTAACATATTATTTATTTATATTTTCTTCCTATTCATCCTAGGGGTCCCCAGGTATTTACTAGTTCTTTGCATAGTTACTATTTATGAACTGTTAAACTTAATTTTTCTAATAGTTTTTGCATTCAAAAAATAATGTGAATAGCATACTTTTTTTCTACAATACTTCTTTCTTCTCCTCTCTTATTAGAGTCATATTAAAAAATCACTATTGACCTAATTGCAAAGTTCTAAAACACCATGGAATATAAATAAGTCATGAAAGTGATTGCAATGGTTCCTTTCATTGACAGGCAATACATTTTATAAATAAATGTATTCAAGCCGGGCGTGGTGGCGCACGCCTTTAATCCCAGCACTCGGGAGGCAGAGCCAGGCGGATCTCTGTGAGTTCGAGGCCAGCCTGGGCTACCAAGTGAGTTCCAGGAAAGGCACAAAGCTACACAGAGAAACCCTGTCTCGAAAAAAAAACAAAAAACAAAAAAATAAATAAATGTATTCATCACCTTCATGTATTTTATCAACATCCATTCTCCTAACAATTCTGGGGGCTAGGCTTTTTGAATTCATTCCCTTTCACTCAGCATTTCAACCTTTCAGCATACTCTTATGTCTCTGGTGATAAAATGAGAACATTTAAGATAAGTCTTAGTAGCATGCTACATTACTTTGTTTTTTGTTGTTGTTGTTTTGTTTTAATTTCTGTGACCCAAAATGAATAGAAGCAACATTAGGAAGGAAGAATTCATTTTAGCTCATAGTTTGAGGATACAGTCCGTCATGTCAGGGAAAGCAGGGCAAGAAGAGTGGGAAGAAGCTGGTCACACTGAATGTTCATTCAGGAAACAGAGAGAGGGAAAAGTGCTCAGAGTGCTCTCTCTCTCTCTCTTCTCTTCTCTCTCTCTCCTCTCTCTCTCTCTCTCTCTCTCTCTCTCATTCAGCCCAGAACTTCTTCCAATGGAAATGTACCATCCACATTTAGAGTAGGTCTTTCCACCTCAGTAAACATTCTGAAAATAACCTTACAGACACCCTAGAGATATATTTTCAAGGCAGTTTTAAGACCCATCAAGTTGACAATCAAGACTAAACAGTACAAACATCTTTCAACAAGTTAATTTTTTTCCTCAGTACCTCAAAAATTATTAATTCAATGTTTTTCTTCTCACTAGAAGAATAATCCATCCCTTCTTCTTCAATCTGGAATTAAATTTTTTGTGTGTAATAGTTGGTGTGATTTCCCTAGACACTAACTTTAGCTTGTCTCTTGGTTATAAAGACATATTCATGTTACCTGTATGTAAATAAAATTATGTATGTATACACATGCATAAATATGTTCTACATATAGGAAAAAGTGATTTTAACTATCTCTTCCATTGGCAATCAATACAAGCGAAACCTTTATAGGGCTTATTATTTCAAATTTATTTGATTCTTAATAAATAAAGCACAGATGATGTCTACCCCAAGACTTACTTTAGGCATATTATTATCTCATCCTTATGATTTTGACAAGTACAAATAAAATATACTATTACATAAAATTAATCCATACTCTCTGTGGATAAACATTATACTCTATGAACAAAAACTACAATGATGAGAAAAACAGAAATAGTAGTTATTGTCCAAATATATAGAATGTAACTTGACTTGAAGTTTATATAGAAAATGACAATGAATATTTATCAAATCTCAAGTACCATGTAATTGTGAGTAGGTACATACAAAGAAAGCCAAGCTTGAAAAAGCAAGTTGTAGATAATGATAAGCTAAGCTGCTTGATGAACATATAATAATAATAATAATATAATAATAATAATAATAACAAAACCTAAACATATGTTAGTTGTAGATTATTGTAAAATACAGCTCAAAGAAACTTTGACAAGAGCTGACTGAACTCACTGTAATCATGGACTTTTGGCAGGTCTATAGCCAATGTGAATATGAAAAACCAGCTCCAACTCTGCCCCTCAATCCATTTTTCTCTTCTTTGTTTTGTTTCCTTTCCTTATTATGTCTGTGGATTTTGAATCTTGAAGGTTCTGCTGGCCCTTGAGCAGGCTTTCTTGCATTCTATTAAAATTTATAGTTTCTGATAACAATTTGCAGTAGTAATTTTATCTCTGTATTTAGAGATTAAAAATAGTGTACCAGAATTATCAGAGAAACCTATCCCAGTCAAATTCCCACTCATTGCTTCACAGCTCCCATTAATCTAAGTAAAAGATAATGGCATACCAAATAAATGTGAAATAATTTAAACAGAGACAAATACTGATGTTAAAATGCTTAGCCACTGTCTTTAGCAAATGAAATAAATAAAAAATGATGACAGAAAATGAATTGGTTCATGAAGTTTCTCAGTTTTCTGTTATTAGTGTTAAATGTAAGAAAACATGAAGAGTGAGCTCAGGGAAGACTGACAAGAGCTGGTAAATCTGACGTGTAAAACCTAAATGATAATCCAGGCTAACTTGGGAGATGAAACTAAAGATCAGGAGAAGGCTCATAAGGGGGATAGAGAAGTCAACTTTAACTAGTTACTCTCATTTTAAACAAGTCCTTTATTTTTGAAACTGTGAAAACTGGTAGGGAGTTGACTTCAAAGAACATGGCATAGACTAGGATTTGATCATGGGAAGGACTCAAAGTGGAGGATCTAAACACCATAAAAGAGGAAGTCTTCCATGTCATCCATGATGCTTATATTATCTTAAAGTTTGTGAACCAAGGAAGGAGGAGGATTTCTAAAGTTCTTCTGTACATGTATAGTGAGGTTATACAAAGGCAGACTCATCACCCTCCCAAGCATAGTGGTTTTCCACAGATGGCGTGAACATCTGACTCAGATCCATAGTGGGCTCATATTGGTAAAAATCTTACAGCTCTGTACCAAACATCATTCTGACCATGGGCTTCTTCTAGAACAAGGGTTCTCAACCTGTAGGTCATGACTTCTTTGGAGTTTGAACAATTCTTTCTCGGTCATGTATCAGATATCCTGCATATCAGATATTACATTATGATTCATAACTAGTGAAATTACAATTATGAAGTAGCAATGAAAATATTTTTTTTGGGAAATCACCACAGCATGAGGAATTGTATTAAAGGGTCACAGATTAGGAAAGTTGAAGAACCATTGTTCTAGAAATTATGTATATGGCATATGCTATTCACACAGAAAAGGTCAAAGGCAATAGGCCTAGTCAAAACAGACCACCATGTTTAGAAATTCTGTGTAGGTCCTGAAAATGGCAGATGCTTCCATTGGGTAATGCCAGGTGCCATAGGGAAGGTACACGCTGCATAATGGGGTGCTGGTGCAGATCACAAACATAGGGTGCACGGTGAAGTCTTTTACAGAGTTAAAGCAAGAGTAATCGTGCATGAGCTACAACTAGCCAAGTTTAAACAGACCAGATGCTTCCTTTTCCATTTATTTTTAGTAAATTCCTGTTTGGTTCTGTTGAAAAGTAAAAAAAAAAAAAAAAAGTATCATGGGCTTTTATGTTTTCTGCAGTTCCAGGCTACAGCAAAAGTTATGAAGGCATGCAGTTGAACATTGATCTATAAATTCAATACTAATTCCATAATAGTTTCACAGGAAAAATACTATTTTTTCTATACTATCAGTAATTTAAGGATGGAATTATCAGGAATTATCTTAGCTATTTTTATGTACCCACCTCTTACAAAGTGAAGTATGCATTTGGAATTTAGCCCCTGCATGGCTTTTAAGAAGTCGACACTGGGACTGTAACTTTTTGAAACTCAAATTTTAGATCTACGTGAGCATTTCAACATAGATCACGTTAAATATGACCAGATTTTTTAATGGAAACTCTTAAGTCTGAATTTGCACCTCTTTTAGCAAATGATACAAAAAAAGGGGGAAACTTTGATTTTTTTCAAAAGTATTCAGCATTTTTCTCAGTTTTTTCCTTTCTTTTATTTTTTAACATAAGAGTACCTGTGTCGAGGGATTCAAACACTTGATGACTATTAAACACACGGTAGCCTAGGAAACCATAGCAACAATAGCGTTTTTGGCAATCATGGTAGTGAACTTATATTTAAAACAGCACTTCCGCTCCCCTTATCTAAGCAATTATACTAATTAGATTGAAAAATCCTGACATTTCCAATTAGCATCTATGAAAAAGTGCATTTTGCAAATACAAAATTGGTAAAAAGTGATTTTTAAGACTAAAGTAAATTGTTTGACTGTAAAAATCTAGTAATATTATTATCTAGTTTCTTCTATTGTCAAAGTGAAACTATTATTGTAATTTACAGGTATTAAGTGAAATGTGTTAGTAAAATATTTGAAAGGAATCATCTCAAGTTGAGCTTTAAAGTGAACAAAATGCAGAAGAAAATGAGATTCCCATTTCCAATGGAAAATCTGATGATGGTTGTAAAACATGGTAGCTGTGTGTCAGTGTTCATTCAAGAAGGTATTTTACAGTCCTCTTTGCCTTGTACCCAATGAACTGCAATACTGAAGGAGAAAATTCAAGATATGCAGAAAATTTATTATTTGTTGTATATATAAATGTTTTATCTGGTTTTGCCTCAAAGTAGTATTTATTTAAAAACAACACCTGGGAATTTATACTTACAAGACTTATTATGATTGTACAAAGCAAACAATCCAAAAAATATTTGAAGGCCATGGCTCACCACTAAGAGTTTCCACATCTGTACCTACTAACATTAGAAGGATTGGAGAGTGGGTTTCTATCGCATCACAATGTCTATGATACAGAACAACATCAAGAAGAATTCTGTTACCACTAGTAAAATATTGTATTTTTCTGAAAGGCATAAAAATGAGTTTTATTCAATTTAGTTATACTTGTGATGAGGCACTAAGAGATCCAGGATGATTCATGGCTCTGGGTAGGCAAGGAGCTCTTTGCTCTTTTGCACAAGTTAGATCACACTCAGAAGTTTGCAGTCAGCCTTGCACAAACATTAGTAACAGGCTGATTAGCCAGGACTCTTCTTGTTTGATTTCCAGCTGGCAGTTGTATATTAAGACTATTTCTAAGAGGAGAAAAGAAACATCAATAATGAATAAACACCATGAATTTGAAGAGAGCAAGGGAGAGGGGACACAAGGGAAGGATTAGAGGAAGGAAATTATGTAATTATATTTTAATTTCAGAACAACAATAAACAAAACAAAACAAAAAACAGAAACAAAATAGAACTTTAATGTGAGCATAGTTTAGTAATGCTATTGTTGTATACAAGCAGCGCTATCTGCCATGAGATGTAAAGTTACAATAGTTTAGTATTTGTGTCTTAAAGAGCCACCTTTGTCTAGACTACTGAGAAAGTAAACTCCAAGAAATTTGATTCTGCAGGGAAAAGGAAATGCTGAAGCCTGGTACACCTAGAGGTAGACTGCTATTAGTTTTAGATACTGTATACAATGAAGAATTTAGATTCATGTCAATTGAAGGGATCTGTTGCTCAGTTCTCAGTTAAGTGTAAACTAAATGTTTATTTTATCTCTGTAGAGTGTTCTCTGACTAGTTATATTCTTCTCCTTTTTGTCATCAAACATATGCATCTCATGCCATGGTCAAACATGGAAATCAACACACACATTGCCTGTGAATTTCTTCAGGAAATCAGCCCATGATTTTCCTTCAATTTATTTTGACATCTTCTGATAGTTGGTTGAATTTGGGTATCCTTCATCAGACCATTGAACAGCAACCTATGAGAGAGTGTGCATGAAGTCATAAAAATGGGCATCTAAACCTCATCTCAATTGCTGTCACCTATAGCCTTTCTTTGTAGTTGTACTGGAAGAGAATGCCAGAAAATGAATATCATTATCTAAATGTAGGAATATGGTATGATTTGTAAGAGTATGGTATGATTTGTCATTAGATAGTTGCAAAAAGCATGCTGAATATGAAGAATTATTTGTCCAATGAGTGGTCTAGTTGTTTTATTGGGGTATTAACTTCCTAATAGGAGTGTAGTGAAGTGCCCAAAGTAAATTCACCAAGAAAGGTAAACAATCTGAGAACACAGTTGAAATGGTAGGATCACAATGTGTACACCAAAAATGAAATTGGAATTAAGAATACAATTGAATGCTTGCCAATTCAGCTTCTTAGTGCAGAATTTGGGGGTAAGAAGAGGTACTTGATAAAGTTTGCCAAATTCCTATTCAACCATAAACTTTGGATGTCGATTCTGAAGCTATCAGGAGGCATTGTTGCACTACATATTAAATCTCATTATTTGAAAGCAGTTTATTTCTCACTTGTGATGTATTCATCACAGGGCCATTTGGAATATTCCTAGTCACATCAAAGAAAAAAATAGCATCATGGAAAATTATAAACTGCTCATAAATTTCCAAAACCTCACCATGTTTTCCACATAAATGCACCTGACTCTAGCTGAGCACAAAAGTTCAAACTTACCGTGCTCCCAGAAAGAAAGCTAACTGTACTTGAGCTTCTTTAAGGGACACAAAAATATAGCAGTCAGTAGAATAATGATGATGGGATGGCCAAACACCCTAATAGTTGTGCCAGAAACCCCATCCAAAGACTGAGGAATATGGATGCAGAGATCCACGGCTAGGCTCCGGGTGGAGCGCTGGGGGTCTAATTAGCGAGAAAGAGGAGGGTTTATATGAGCGAGAATTGTTAAAACCAAGGTTGGATAAAGCACAGGGACAAATAGCCAAACGAATGGAAACACATGAACCATGAACCAAAGGCTGAGGTGCCACCAACTGGAGCAGGCCCTCTGAATAGGTGAGACAGTTGATGGCTTGATCTGTTTGGGAGGCATCTAGGCAGTGGTACCAGGTCCTGTGCTCAGTGCATGAGTTGGCTGTTTGAAACCTGGGACTTATGCAGGGACGCTTGGCTCAATCTGGGAGGAGGGGACTGGACCTGCCTGGACTGAGTCTACCAGGTTGATCTCAGTCCTCGGGGGAGGCTTTGCCCGGAAGGAGGTGGGAATGGGGCGTGTGCTGGGGGTAAGGGGGGGGCAGGAAGGGGAGAACAAGGGAATCCGTGGCTGATATGTAGAACTGAATGGTACTGTAAAATAAAATAAAAGGAAAAAAAGAATAATATGGATAAATACAGAGTTTATATGCTGAAGTATAAACCACTTGAAAGGAATACTCTGTCTATAACAGCTATCTTTATATCCACTGTATTTTACAAAGCCTGACACAGTAACTTATAAATTCTTTAGTAAAATACGTATTAAGGATAAGTTAAAACTGAACAAGTATTTCATATTCATGTACTCTTACAGCAAACAAACATTTCCTCTGAACAAAAATGTTGAGTTGTATCCTATTAATAAGCAGAAAAAGACACAATCAATTTTACCATTAATATTCTTCAAGTGCCCATGAGCCAGTTACTCTGAAATTTCACCACTTAGTTTTTCTTTTCTTTTCTTTTTGCAACTCTTTTCTACATGATCTCATTGTAGTCTTCAAAGGGTTATTATGCTCTTTTCTTTCTTGCATTTAGCTTTAGGGAATGTGTAGTAAACTGAGAAAGAATGACAAATTTCATTCTTGAAAATAAAGAATATAGATGCATGTTCATTAATTAAGAAGATAGAAGTGAGAATTCATAATGTATTTCGAGAAATTGAGGAAGCTTTCATAATAAATTAGAAAAGAATTTGATAAATAATCTAAGACAAAAATAAGGAGTATACATAGTTTGGGATTTTTGTTTGTTTGCTTGCCTTTTTTTAAAAAAAATGTTTTTGAGACAAGGGTCTAAGTATGTAGCTCTAGCTGTCTGGGAGCTCTCTATGTAGACCAGGCCGGCTTTGAACGCAGAGAGATCTGCTGCTTCGGCTCCCTAATGCTGGCATTAAAGATGTACTCCACTATGCCAGTTTTGTAAAAGATGTAGATAGTTTAGGCATACAACATAGGTAAAAATTCATAAATTATTTGTTTCTAATTGTGAACTATATTTTAAAATTCAACATTTTCTTTTTATTTAAATTCTAAGTTTTATTATTGATATTGTATTGTTTTTATTTATTCTTCTTTCACAAAATACATCCCTACAGTAGTTTCCTCTCTCTCCACTCCTCCCACTTCTCCCCCTCAAGATCCAGCTGTACCACCCTTAAGACTGTATTTTGATTACAATATTTCTCCCTTCCCTGTCACCTTCCATACTCGGCCATATACTCCTGCCCACTCCTGGCCTCTTTTTTCATTAATTGTTATACCATGAGTGTATTTACATATAAATATATATGTAAAAATGTCATATATAAATTGTGATATCATTCATATATGTATTTACACACACACACACACACACACACACCACACCACACACACACACACAGAGTCCCAAATATAACCTGCTGGGTCTGTCTAATGTTACTTGTATGTATGTTTTCACGGCAGACCATTTGTTCCAGTTTTTATTGAAAGCTAATTCATAAGTTATAAACAAGCTACATTTATTTGCATATAAATGTTCTTTTTCTTGTTTTATTTGAGAAAAATGATTGTTCACAAAAAAAGACAATCGCACACAACTCTCAAATTCTTATTTTCTGTATTCTTGAAAAGATTTCTCTGTGGTAGCATTATTAAGATATGGACACTTATGCTTGTATAAAGGGATTTTTAATATTATGGGAAATTAGAAATAAAGACTTACCTGTTGAGAACACATAATTATAATTATGCGTAATTGTATAATTATAAAATAAAGTGATAGGAATAAATCTGACTACTCAATTCATAATACTAAATATAATTGTTTTTGTGAGAACCTTACTTGGCATTTAGAATTTTGTTGATCACAAAATTAATTAACCTGCTCATTCACTAGAGAATAATAAGAAACTAAAATACACCACACAATAAATTAGAAGATCTTATTAAAGTATGGTCTTTGTCACTTTCCCATAAAAAATCTTAACTTTTTAAAAGAAACCAGAAAATGTTTTCCTGTAGGTTCTTAGGGAATTAAAAGCATTCTTGAGATTTTTAGAGGCTGGCTTGACCCAACTCTATTAGTTGCAGACCCAGTACAGGAACCTATAATAACATATCTGGGACAACAGTGGTGCTTTCATGAGGCAGAGTTGTGTGAGGTACACAAAACTTTGCCAGTGAGCGTATAAAGCCACTCAGATTCATCACTAAGCAAATCTGCAAATCTTTAAGACCACTTCCAGTGTGGGGATCCATACCTTGAGTATGCACATTTTAAAAAGAAAACTATGATTTGATAAATGAGTCTTTTTCCACTGTTTGATTTTATAACTTCATGTACTGGCCATGAAGGGGTATGAGTTTAACAAATTGCTAGAATATTACAAAAGTTGATACATCTCATTAATTATATGAAAGAATGGGAGTCACTATTTATAGAAATAATAAGATAAAAGGTAGATTTTTGAATCTACTAAAAAAAGAGAGAGAATATGGATCTGATAAGAAAAAAGGGAGATTATTGAATCTACTTTAAAAAGGAACTACATGTTTTAAATAGAATAAATAATGAAAATTTTTTGAATTTGTCAAATGTTAATGGACTGGACATTATATATATATATATATATATATATATATATATATATATTATATATATAAATGGAGGGATTTTTTTGGTCTGGATCTGTCAAACGTTAATGGAATAGACACTGCTATGTAATTCTTGACTATATATATTGTATATACTTATTGGACATAGTTTTTTATTAGTTATAATCTTTTTAAAATTTTAGACAAAAAATGGGAAATGTGGTGATATTGTGTTCCCCAATATATTGTGAACACTAATAAACTTATCTGGATCACAGAACAGAACAGCCATTAAATATAGAGGCCCAAAAATGGTGGCACACACACCTTTAATTCTAGCATTCTGAAGGTAGAGATCCGTCTGGATATCTGTGAATTCAAAGCCACACTGGGAACAGTCAGGCATGGTGACATATACCTTTAATCCCAGGAAGTGATGGCAGGAAGCAGAAAGGTATATAAGGCATGAGGACCAGAAATTAGGGTCTAGTTAAGCTTTTAGGCTTTTGAGCAGTAGTTCAACTGAGATCCATTTGGGTGAGAACTCAGAGGCTTCCAGTCTGAGGAAACAGGATCAGCTGAGGAACTGCTGAGGTGAGATAGCTGTGGCCTGGTCTGTCTCTCTGATCTTTCAGCGTTCACCCCAATATCTGGCTCTAGGTTTGTTTTATTAATAAGACCTTTTAAGAGTCATGATATAACTATTGCCATTTCTATATACAGTGAAAAAAATCAAAGAAACCATAAAGTTCTTAAATTTTTAAATTATGTCATTAATAATAAATACATTCATTTCTTCTCTGAAAGTGATATATATGATTTGTTCATTTGCAAAGAAACTCCTTTGAAACACAGTCTGAATAGCAACTATGGGTCAAACTTCAGGTATTCTGGGGTGGAGGTTGTGAATTTCATTCAAAATTGAAAAGGTACATGTAAAGGTTAATATTTATTGTTAACTTGTAACAAAGATATCACAAATTGGGTATACATTGATCGATATTAAGTTAAACTGTTTACTTGGTCTCTGATTCAGTTTTCAATTGAAAGAAGACAAAATATCCCTAGATTCAAATACAGTTTTAAAGAATTATGAGCTGAAAATGGCCTGATACAGTCTTGAAGAAATAAAAAAGATTTTAAAATTACCTTCCCAAGTGAAAAGGAATAATTTTTTTTTTTTGTGAGTAAGAATGAATTACAGACTACAGAGAGTTTGACCTTCAAAGATGTGAAAGATTTTTTTTCCTTCTGGCAGTTTTATCAAGTAAATCTATAAATCAAATTTAAAAGACACAGCTTTACTCAGATATGTAAGAGTTCAGCATGTGAACTCACACACTTCCTTCCTGTAAAACAACAAACCTTGTCTTCATCTTAGAAACTAAAAGAGAGAATTTCTAAAAAGAAAGACGTGATATTTGAAATGCTACAGAAGTAACTGTGAGTTTTAAAAGTTGCATTTAGTATGAGAGAAGAGATTCAAGACTGGAAGGAATTGATCTAAATGAGGTGAATATGCTGAAGCCCTCTAGAAAGAATGCCTTCAAAAAATTGATTAAAATTCAAGCAAAAGGACAGTCAGCCCAATATAGGAACAAACAAAAAATAAGTTTAAAAGGATGTGACTAAATGCCTCCTGAGAGCCTCAAAGGAAGAGGACAGCACTTAGAACTGTAACCTCTGTTAGAGAAATGAAATGAATAATTGTAGCCCATTATTCAGGAAAACTTGGTAGCTGTATATTTGAAAAATTTCCTCTTAAGGGTCAAAGATTTCATAAAAGAAATACAGTCAGAATACAGAAACTAGGAATATACTACTCCATACTAACATAAGCTATTACCTACTCTTAGAATAAGCCTTCATTTGCAAGGAGGAATACAAAATTACAGAACAGAATATCACAAGTCTTAACACTATAACATTAACCTACTGTTTTTTTCTGTCTACACATGTCTTGCTTCCATTTGCTTCTTACCTCCCATCACCTTAGCTCACTACTCACTGGTTTCTAGATCCCTGCTCTTGAAAACAGCACACCCCAGTAATTCAGAATGTTGTTTTACAAGAAAGCATGACTGCTATCCAATGGGTGTATCAGATCCTTCCAAAGGCGTACATTACTTTTTTCTAGTGTGTCATCAACCTTATTTCACATGACTCCTCAGGCTGTCCCTGTGATCTTATCATGTTCCATCTATCTGTTACATAATCCTGAGTGATCCTTTCTACTGTAGCACAAATACCCATGTTGACTTTTCAAATCCTATTTAATCCTTTGACAAGGTGTGACAATAATTTATACCTCATATCCAAACTAAGATACATATACTTTTACACATAATGATGTCTATCTGTCCTTATTCAAGACAGCTCCAAGAAAGGCACTTCTGTGTCTACACTAAATCACTATAATTTCTACCCTGAACAATAACACTAATAAGAAGATCTCTTATTCACTGAGACTTTGAATGTTTGTGTTTGTTGTCAATAGAATAAAGTGTTAACTGACAAACTAAAAAATGTCATTCCTACAGACTTAGTTGTGTAGGAGAGAAGAAATAACCATAAAAACAATGATTTTCTATTATATATTTCAACATACACTGTCAGAGCTGACATATAGTACTAAGGTTCATGTAACAGAGAGAAATTCAAGTGTTCAAGAGTACCACATGAAGTCACAAAGTAAAAATGGAGATACTGACATGACCAAATTGTTTTGGGAAGAGGATTCATCAAAGGCAAATACTTTCAGATTTTAGGACACAGTATATGATTGATAAATCACAGATGATTGAAATTATTTGCAGAGTAAGATAAGCATACCCAGTGAGGTTGTTATCTTTTATGACTTCAGAATAAGAAACAGGAAAGATTTTAATACATACTCATTGACTCATGGCTTAAGTTTATTTCTATCTTCAGATTGACTGCTGACCAATGTCTTTTTTCTATTTTTTTTACAGAACGTTTTACTCTCTCTTCTTTCCAGGCATGTCACTGGTCATAAATTGTTTGCCTTGTTTCTCTTGATTTAGGAATTCAGTTAAAAATTATGTAAGTTTAGCCCAAGAGCTGATATTGGGCGATTTTATGTTTATTTTTACTAACAGAAATGTCCAATTCATCATCCATATGTAGTATGCCCTTCAAAATCTATTATATGCTACATTATATATGACATTTTAAAATGTTTATCTTGTCCTCAGTTAGATGTAATCTCTTTAGTTATGGGAATGAAATTCTTTTTTCTTTACCCTTTTGCACCTAGAAAGGGCAAAATAGCATACATTCTTACTACTGAAATATTTCAAGTAGCTACTGAAATACAATTGAGTTAATGAACTTTTCAACAAAAAAGTCATTGAATTTGACAATCTGTTCTTATGGCTTGCTCTTGCCTTTGACTCCACAATAGTTCTAGAGTCAGAGGTGGGAGATGCTTAAATATTTGTCAGCTAAAGGGTTAAGTGAGAAAATGAAGTTGTAGTCAGAGTCTTTCTCTAGACACAGGAAAGGACTGATAAGATATTCTATCCTAGATAGTCAGGAATTATAAACAATGACCAGAAAACCCTGACTAAATCACTGTTACCTGCCACTGTACATAGATTTGGAATTTGTAGTCAGTGCTCTGAGAGCTGCATATACAGCTCAGTTAATAATGTATCCTCACCTGCAGAAATTCCTGGACATGGTAGTACACTTCTGTAATCTCAGCACTTTAATCTGTAATCAAGCCAAGTGTTCGTTGTCATCTTTAGCTACATAGAAATTTTAACCTACTCTGGTATATATAAGACCCTGTCTAAAAGGAATTAAAGTAAGTTGGTATAGCTAATAAAGAAAAGATTAGTGTTCTCATAAGTAACTAAATTTATTTAATGTCTTACTTGATGACCCTTATGATACTTAATTGTTTTACCTAACTGCCTCTGTGTTCATTGAAGGAAATGACTTGGTGAATTTCTGTGATAATATCATAATACAATAATCCTATTAGAGATTTACTCTCTGAATAAACTGGAGAATGAAAATTATGGACATGAGCTACAAATATTGATGAAAAATTAGTGATTGTGTGATTCATTCTGATCGTGTACCATTGTCTAACTAATGAAATCTAACTTTCTTTTCAAAATTTTTTCAACAAAATTTTATTTTTAATTATTATTACAAAGCCTGCTAGATATTATAATAAATTAATTTTTCCTTGGGGAGAATGAAGATAC